>NC_061097.1:63661295-63681295 GCF_015104395.2 Macrobrachium nipponense | reverse complement strand
ACTTTTCTTATCTTCAGTAACAACACATTTTTTTTATAAACAATGGCAACACTGGTCGCATGATAAAGATAATGGAAACAGGGAAAATAATGAAGCTGATATACTACAGACTTGAAGTCTTCCTGGACAACGTTGCAGTGAGATAGGTATTGGAATTTTTCCCGATAACTTATTTCAGAAACAGTAATAATAGTGCGTCACTTTCTTCTTTCCAGAGGCGGACATATTTTCTTCTTTTTTCTTTCTCTTCTAGCTTCGAAATGTGTATAGAAATATTTCTCCATTGCAATTCTTCATTTTTAGATATTCATTTATTAATTCAATTTTAAAAAGATTTGTCACATACAATATTTAATGAGCTACTGAAGGGTCATTAAGTTATAAATATCCAACCTATACCTAGGAACAGCAAAATAATTGGCAATAGGCGCCATTATTGGATAATGGAGAGTTTAATTTCCGCACAATAAGTAGCCTCACGTAATCTTTTTGGGTCCTTTTACAGTTTCAGTGATAAATGTAAGCTATGAACATGAGCGCTTTAGTAAGCAATTTCATTATGAAGCAGAATGGCTAAATATTTATTACCTTTGTTTACATTGCGATAATACTGACAGAACGCAGTGGTAGCGAACCTAGTCACAATCTGAAGTACAATCATTCGATTCTCGCATCTAACGAGATAGAACGGTTTCGAATGTTCCAAAAAAACCGCTATCCCTCTGTTATACTTTAGGTGTGAATTAGTTACTCAGTTGGTTTCACGTCGTTATAATCCTCCCGTTGGCAGACAATTTGTTGAAGACTTAAGTCTCTCTCTCTCTCTCTCTCTCTCTCTCTCTCTCTCTCTCTCTCTCCTCTCTCACACACACACACACACACACACGCACACGTATTTGACAATATTCTGTTGCTTTCTGATAATCATTCACATTAGATTCTTGTTTTTTTTTTATTTATAGGGATCATCATCCTATGTTTCGTTTCTCTTGTCAGTGAGTGAATGGTGACCTCTTTGTTATCGTCATCAGGCAACTTTGACCTCGACCTTTTTCCATAAAAGGTTCAACTGAGTATGTAACATTATAGAGTTTACATATTGACCATTAAAGCTTATCATTTACATAAACATAACTTCCTCAAATAGCTAACGGGCTGTGTGACTAACATTAATAAATGATAAACAGGAACTTATCTTAGTAACATCCGCCTTACGCCTGTCATTATCATAAGCATTAATAATAGTGGTAATTGTATCCCAAGTTCCCAAAATCCACTTGCAGTTACTGACTCCATTTGCAAATGCCAGTTCCACAAGTCTATTTAGAAGTTTCAGAATTAAATTAGGATCACAGAACCCAGTAACATGCCGATGTGGTGTATAAGAGAAGACAAGAATGAGAAAATGCCTGAAATGAAAGAAGATAGAGAAATAATGAACCAATATCAAAACACTTTATTTATGTATCCTATATACATACATGCATACACAAGAATGTCTACCGGTAGCTCTGAGGAAGCAAGGATGTTTTTGACTGATAAAATCAATATTTTCTTCGTAAGGCAAAGCATGAATGTCATTTGTCACTTTATACCAGATTTTTAAGCGGCAACATTTAGGCAACACAGATTCTGACTACTGGTTGTCAAATGAGGGTGCATTGCAGGATTATCAAGCTCATAAGAGGCTGTAACTACTTAGTATAGCCTGATAAGATATTCTCGGCATGAAGAGTCAACAAGAATTGACGATCGTATTATATATATATATTATATCTATAGTATATATATATATATATATATATATATATATATATATATATATATATATATATATATATATATATATATTCAAATAAAGATCACATAAACCGAAAACTGAATTTGAAAAAGTAGCATTCCTGGCTTCTCGGTGACCACCTAGTGTAAACACAGCATATTCTTTATATTTGCTTTGATCAAATCTCTATGTATTTACAAATGCTGCTGATAAAAAATCAAATAACAGTACATTAAGTAAAATAGTTCGTCATCAACACTATTAGTTTTGTTCACCAATATCAAAATAAGTCCAAATTCGACGGGTGTTTATCCGCCAAATTTGCCAGGTGTGCTGATTCTTTTAGCCTTTAGAATTCCTGACCTCTTACATACTTATCATTATGTTCCTTCCCTGATTAGGTAACATATGCTACAAAATCACGGTCCTTGGGTTTGATTTCCTTACGACAACTGATGGAAATATATCGCAAAAAATAGCTAAATTATGAGTGAGAGTGTTTTCCTTCTTCAATGTGACGGAGGGAAACAGTAACCGTGAGACCCACAACCACTAAGATCAAACAGTAACTTTGTTGGCAGAGATTCGGTGAGAAATGACGATACAGACACAATGGACGGATGGCCTCGGTGTCCTCCTGTCATTACGTTCCTTAATTTTAATCATACCTTTATAGTAGTATATTCCTAATATATATCCTCCAAATATTTCACGAAACACTTAATGACAACCGCCATTTGAGCAAGTCATTGTATTTCCATATCTATTCAAGGGCAGCTCTTAAACCCAACCTTCACCAAAGGGCAACTGAAGGTAAGGAAAAAATGAATGTCGAGACAACTAGGGTTGATGAACAAAAAAAAATATCACTTCGGAAGAAAAAGATGCTCATTATGTTGCAGCTTAATGTCTGGGTGAACGCAAAGTTACTTTCTTATCTCTCCCAAAACCTAATCATTTGTTGCAAGTAATGAATAAGACATTTAGTTGATAATTTGTAAAAATACTGGTAAGGTGCTTTGCACTAACAACTCACAAACGCCTTCCATCCGGTGCACCCAAATGAAGAGGCTCAGGCAAAAGACTAATCTGGATTTCGGATGTTGCCTGACATCACCACCTCACAATGGACCCAAAAAACTTTGATTGTGAATAGAGTTCTAGTGAGTTGAATATTCACCGAAATGGGGATTAAACCTGCAATATCCAGACGAAAGAGATTTTCTAAGAACAATTTACATGTAAATGTTTGAAAATAGATGTTGGAAACTCACATCGAAATAACTCCGATACAGCGTTACGCTATTCTGAACTGATGGCATCGTTAATACAAAATTTCAGCGATACTTGCATTTGATAAAACAGATATCGTAGCACTCGCTGTTCTAGTTTAGAATTCATATTCTCAGTGGTGTTCAGCCATATTGATGTTCTTTATTAATAAAGTTTGAACGAGGAGCGTCTGACCAAGAAACGGAAATTCGAGAGAAGGCACAACAAATAAAATCTGTTTAAACGAAACAAAGGCATCAACAAATAATACAAAGCATTTCCTAATAGTCAGAATGCTTGTGTGAATAAAATTATTTCTATAATATTAATGCCTAAATAATATAAAGTCTTTAACCTGTACCAACGGGAAGCGTCATGACTGTAAAACGACTTTTCCTTTGGTTGACTTCCGTTTGGTTGACTTCGAGAGTCATTAATGAAACTTTTATGTGTGTGCATGTGTGTGTGTGTGTGCAAGAGAGAGAGAGAGAGAGAGAAGAGAGAGAGAGAGAGAGAGAGAGAGAGACTTCTAAGATCATTTATGTGCATCAATAAAGGAAAGGTGACTGAATACATTTTATTATTGTAAACTTTATCACCGAATGAATTACCTGATGAGGACAACACAGTCATCAGTGAGTGATTCAGTTCATGATAGCAAAACGTTTACATTGAAGGACATATCCATCACTTCCACTTCTCTTTTTAGAAAGTCACCTGAGAACTTTGACCTCCGACGACGTTTGTGTCATGAACGAACAGGCAGCAGCGGTGTTCCATGGAAAACATTCAGATGGAAATTCATTTCTAAACTAATAACATTTTCTGTCGCTCAAGCCAATTAGGAATGCTGCTTTCGATTCCCAAACGACACAGACTGATTTAGACGGATTCCGTTAAAGGCAATTGAGCGCGAGATGATTTTAGCATAGAATTGTATATGACACCGGTAGTCGAGTAAAGTGGAAGTCAGGGAGGACAAGGGCACTGGGCTTCATTCCCGAAATGCTTGCTGCAAAATTAAAGGCTGTCTCCTTCAGTCATTGCCGCTACAGTAAATGATTTCTAAGAAAGATATCTACCTATCTATCTATCTATCTATCTATATATATATATATATATATATATTAATATATAATATATAATAGATATTATATAATAATATAGATAAAATTATATGTGTGTATTGAGTTTTAAGATGTATATATATATATATATATATATATATATATATATATATATATATATATATATATATATATATATATATACACAAGTATGTCATGTTACAATAAAATGAACTTAACAAGAAGTTTGAAATTTTTAAGATACTGAAATCTAAAATTAAATACAATTCCCCTTAATTAAATCTGATGACATTCGCACATTGTAGCTGTTTCCATTTGCACACCCAACAGCAGATAGTAACCAGTTAGCTAACTGTAGGCACATGTTTAAGTCTAAGGTATAAAAGACCATAAAATCTCAAAGAAAGGGTTTTGTCAAATGTTGTTAGTGTTATGTATGGAAGTAATTGGCAATTAGTCCTGAATGTAAAGCAATTAGCCGAATCTTTGGTTTCAACTAACGACCTTTGTTGCTGGGATAAACGTGAAAATTCCTATGAGATTTGTTAAAACCAATCTCTTTGAAGTTGAAATACAGTTGCATAGGCTATAGATAAAATATACTCAGTAACTGCAAAAAAAGATCTGGGACAGAGAAGACTGACTTATGCAGAGTTCCAGAAAACACTTTTCGTCACAGGTACCACAGACCGTCCCCCTTTGCAATGGTTCTTTCATCGGAAAATAAAAGGAAAACTTTAGATCGACAGCAAGATATTAGCCATATATAATAAGGAAAATTTAGTTGTGCTATAGTATACTACGCGTCGCTATATAAAGCTTCCAAAGCCTCATCGCTTGACATCGAGTTCCCATCTGACTCATTAGACTTCCTGTAAACAAGTCGAGACGCGTTCCACTATCAATATGTGCCTATAGATGACTCCTCCTGGAATTGGGCAGTTTATAATGGTTGGGAAGGAGGATACTAATTAAAGGAATTTCGCGCTTCATTGAGGGAAAAGGTTCCTTTAAAGTAGTGAATGAATCAACTCAATCCTACGCTGTTTCTTAGTGGTTTTTTTCTCTTTATTTCAGTTTGCATGTCTTTCTATCTCTCTTCTGTTGACAGTAATTTTTTTCTGGCAAATTGCTCTTTTTATTATAATTTATTTTTTTTGTCTTAATTTTTCTTTGAGGATACATAGTATTATATATATATATATATATATATATATATATATAATATATATATATATATATATATACATATGATTTTGCACAGAAAAAGTTGGTTATAGTGTATGAATCGTTCTATCCCTTCTATCAAAGATTTTTCATGATAAAGAATGAAAAAGTTATAGTGCCCTATTATGTGCCAGGTTAATGATTTTCTTCGGAATTCATATATGGAATGAGATTTTTACGATATCCTTGATATTTTCGATTTTGAATAAAGTGGTTAGATATTTACAGGAAGCGATGAATAAAGGTTATACCAAGACGTTCATCTGTCGTGGTTCAGCGTGACAAATGTATTTCAAAACCGCCAGTCTCAAATAATGATTTGTTTTTCGACATTTGTGGTTTTTGCAATTTTCCAGCATAAAATATTCTATAGATTTGTTAGATTCCTTTTACAAGCTCACAGTACTTTAGGAGTTAACATAGCTTGGTTCCTGTATTTTGATTTGAAATACTCCCAAACGTATTATACCAGCATATAAAATAACAGAGAGAGAGAGAGAGAGAGAGAGAGAGAGAGAGAGAGAGAGAGAGAGTTGGGGGTTGGGGGGGGAGGTAAATAGTTAAGAAAGACAAATCAACAGACCGAGAGATAAACGCGCACCGACTACAATAAAGATCATTAGAAACCAAGACAACAGTGCTTGGTGATTTGCAGCAGCATTTTATAATAGCCACTCCTCAACTTAAGGTCTTTTGTACCAACAGTACAGCATGGAAGAATATTACATAGTTTCATAAGCAAGTGAATGAATTATCAATAATGTGAAAGTAGAACGTAGATACCAAAGCTCTGCAATGTAAGCAGTACCAACTAGTTTCAGAAGTAGGTAATTTTAAATAGGTTCTATACAATTCGTTGTCTTGATTCCTCTCCTCTTTACTGCCAGTGTCTTCACGTTTACGGTAAATATAATTAAAAGGAGCGGTTTCAGGAAAGCAAGCAGATTCCAAGAACAGTCGTTTATTCTACGTTTCGCGAACCTTTGTCGCATCATCAAGGACATCTATAAATGCATGAAAATATATCCACTAAATTGCACATAAATTACACATAAAAGATGAGAATTTAAAACTCTTCAATAAGGAATAACAAAGCACCAACTTTTCAAACCAAGAGTAAAACACACACTAAAATTTGTATAAACCTACAGACAAGTGAACCGAAAGTATAAACAACCAAACTAGGCAAAAAAATTGAGCTCCAACATTAGTATAATAATGATCCCGACTTTGCCGTGAAATCTAACATGATCGTTGCTTTATCTATTGTACCAGTTTCCTACATGGATGTCTACATCGATGCTTTGCCAGAATACGTACGTGATGAAGTTCAGCAATTAATGATTAGGGTCGAGGGTAGTTATATTTGGAGATCACTGAGACGAGGCAACGTTCACCATTTATTCCCGCAGAAATGTGGAATATGTACAGTCAAACCAAATCTGGTGAAGACCGAACAAACAGTCATGCTGAAGCTGCACACAGTAAATATTTATATATTACTAGGAATGAACCATCCTGTTAGATGGAAATTCATCAATAGTATAAAGAGTATTCAAAAAGGACGTGATGCGTATTGTGAACAATTGATTGCCAGAAATGCTCCAAATCGAAAACGACTGATAAACTCATTTTGAATATAGTACAACAGATTGATTCACGGGAACCACGAGAATATTTGCTTGGTTTAGCATACAGCTATCAGATGCATTAAATTGTTTGTAAATCATTATATATAATATATAATATATTATTATATATATAATATATTATATTATTCTAATATATATCTACATATATATATATAAATTATATTATATATTATGATATTATATATATATATATATATATAATATATATCATATATATATCTATATATATTATATATATATATATATATATAGATATATATATATATATATATATATATATATATATATATATATATATATATATATATATATATATATATATATATATATATATATATATATATTATATATATACATACATATATGTCACATCCCCACATTTTATACCGAAATTTTAAACAATATATATATATATATATATATATATATATATATATATATATATAATATATATATATAATATACATATATATATATATATATATATATATATATATATATATATGTATATATATTATATATATATATATATATATATATATATTGTTTAAAATTTCGGTATAAAATGTGGGGATGTGACTTTCTGGCACTCCTAGAATGGCCTTGTATGAAGGGACGAGATTATTACAAACAAAAATCTATGGCTGAAGGGAGGAATTTACATAAAACGCTGGGACTTAGGTTAAATGATCTATATTTACAATTAAATTATGTGAGTAGCAATTAACACCTGAAGGATGTATTGGACTCGAGTAGGTCCCGAAATAATTGATGGTGGTTGATTGCAGGTCCACCAGAACACGTGGCTAGGAAATGACCTAGACACAGGGATATGATTTGCCCAGAGCTGGTTATCTAAATAAGAGCGTCGTTCCAAAGGGTTCCCAAATTTTCTCTCACAACCAGGCACCATCTTTGTCTACAAAGAGATTGCATTCTAGCATCAGTACTAAGATGATGGACGTGTGGGACACGTTATACATTATTTTCTCTTAGCATTTCCAATCAAAGCTCACTCACAGGGGCATAGAATGACTGGACGCTTAATCAAAAAGGAATATTAAGTTGCTTGATTAACTTGAGGATGTTTTAACATAACTAATAGCATCACAAGGGGAAATAATTACAGCATTGAACCAAAATTAGGGAGTGAGAAGCTAAGCCAAGAAGGGGGGAGGCGGGAAGTCGCCTTGGAAAGGATGAAACGAAATAGACTAAGGCAAAGAACGATTACTTGCTGCACCCGAAATTACACTATACAGTACCTGGAAATCTGTGGTCTTGTTTTCTTCTTATTCGCTGATCAATCTATGCACTTTGGAGGTAAAGGTACAAGCGTTGGATCCCCAGAGGAAGCAGGGGAGCAAAGAAGGGGCCGGTTCGCTCTTCTGCAGGGGAAAGGCGTCTGAGCTCTGGGACGCATCTGGGACTTCTGAGAGGGAGCTGCTTTCAACCTGCACTAAGTGCGTCTAACTCTATCAAGTACAATACAGTTTTGAACTCTGGGAGATGCAGTTGCCTCCTCCTTTTAAAATCTCTGGCATCGAGATGCTCCACCCATTAAAAGATACCTGTGGAGATTAATTCCAGGCAGCCAATAGGAATAGATGAAATGGTTTAGAGGGAACGAAGGCTTTCAGTTCAGAAGGGTAACTCGAGAATATGAAATTCTTTTATAAAAGTTTTTTTTTTTTTTTTTTTTTTTACTTGGTTCAGGCTTAAATCTCGAACTTGACCTTTAGTGTTTGTATGAATAAGCAAGCTTACGGTCAAGAAAAGTTGATCATACCCTCGTAAGGTGAAGATTGCGAAGCAGTTCATTTTTCTTGTGTTTTGGTATTTTCTTTAACTGTTACTTCGTTCTTAGTGTTAACTTTTTCAGGCTTAATACAGTGGTGACATGACGACATATTTGATTATAAAGAGATTGAAAGTTACTACAAACGCATAAAAAAGGTAAAATATAAAATTACTATGACGATGCAATCAGTACACCTGTGGAAAAAGCTTTTGGTAATGAAGATTGAGAGATTGATGATTAAAATGAGAATGGCCACTATACTGAATGAGCTCATTAGGGGTTGTGAATTAGGACGCAAAGATGAATATATAGAAAATGAAAGATAAAGAGTACGCTATGTTCTGCGCCTAGTGCTACATTTATAGTATTCATCTGTAATAAATGCGTCCCTTATTGCCCATTTTGCTATTTTTTTACAGACTATCCCACTAACGGAATCACATCCAAACTAAAAAAAAACAAAAAAAGAAGAAGAAAAGAGAGAAGAGAGAGAGAGAGAGAGAGAGAGAGAGAGAGGGAGAGAACGTAGGAATTTAACATATTTATGCATGATAGTTAATTTCGCACATATTCCACGAAAAATAAGCAAACAAGAAAACAAATGATCTTACGAATCATTCTCAAAAGACAGGAAAGGCAGAGAAAGAGAAATGTTTCCTTACGACTTTCTTACAAGTTTCTACACTACGAGCTGCTCACTTCTCTCTTTGGTTATGGCGCATCATAAAGTTTCGCATCATACTAGCTTTTGACACTGAAATAACGTCTCCTGACAACGACCTGCTAGAAGAGGTAGTTGTTGTTAGCTATCTCAACTTACCTTCTTATCCAAAACATTCCCGACAGGCAATTAACTTTCCATTAAGCGAGTTCGATAGACGGACAATTTTCATAAGAGGATATAGTACAAGAGTTTGTTTTATATATATAAAAAAAACATTTATCTTTCCTATTGATAATCAAGTTTCTTAACATTACAGAATCTACAAACTATGAATTTTACAGATACAGATAAAGTTTCAACTTGTATTTTTTGAGTTGAAGATGTTTGTTTCGCTAAAACAACTTCTTGTGACGTTTTAAATATTCTTGAGTCATGAACTTCTCCGGACATACATTGGAATACCTTATTTATTTATTCGTGTATTTATTAATTAATTAACTTGTTTATTTATTTTTTATGTCTCTCAATCTTATTTGTGGTGAATTAGGAGACTCAGTGGCAAGTAGAGAATCTTTTGGAAGGATATTTACCCACCTCCCAAATAAATATCGGTCTTATTTCTCAGCTCAGTTTATTTGCCCGATGTGATTATGAAAAGAATCTTAATCTTTGGTAATTCTTTCAGTGATCTAGAAATAATTAGGTCTTTGTAAATCGGGACGATATATATGGTTTAGCCTTAAAGTAAATCACGAAGATTTCTTCGCTAATATTATAAATTTCAAATATGTGTGTTTTCATGTTCGAAAATATTACAATATGAACTCAGCATTCTTCATAAAAATTTGAAAGAACAAAGCAGATGGTAGAAATTGATAATCCGGCTTACAAGCACAGCAAACTTATAAAGAGTTGGCAAACTAAAGAGACGACAAAATCCACTAAATTCAAGACCTGATAGATTAAAAAAAGAAAGAAATGTTTTATAAAAATTCATGTTTACCGCTTTCCAAACTCTTCATACAATTTTTTTCCTTTTACTTCTTCAAGATTTGTTTACCTGAGAGCAAATACTATTTACTTAAAGAGAGAGAGAGAGAGAGAGAGAGAGAGAGAGAGAGAGAGAGAGAGAGAGAGAGAGAGAGAGAGAGAGAGAGAGAGAGAGAGAGTATCATGTTCTTGCAGGATCTTAGCAAGATCTCACCAATTTACGTAGAAGATTTCATCACACACTCCTTAAAAAATTAAATTTCTGCCATAAGAAATCCTTGAATACGAAGCTGAACCTCATTTTAAATTATCCCTTTGAAATAAGGATAAAAGAGAAGACGAGTGGGAGAAATATACTGAGAAACATTATAAAGTATAAATGACTAAATAAAAAAATAGATACGAAAATCGTAAAAGATATGAAATTAGATGAAAATGTGGGTTTGGTCAGAAAGGTGAAAATGATTAAGAAATACAATCGAAGGAAATGATTAAAAAAAAACATTATCTCACTGACACAAACAATAATGAATGTATTCTCTAACCGGTTATTTTTAACAAATAAATGTCAATGACTGGACCACCTATGTGGATGTTCTCTAAACCTCCGGATGTTACAAATATTTATTTCTTAGCTCCAAATTAAAGAAGTTCAAGTACATCTTAATAATGTTTCTTACAATTCTGGAAGACAACTCTTTCCTCGTCGCCACTTCTAAACTTGGGATCTGGACCCAGTTGTGGAAGGGTGACCCCTCAAAGCAGAGACGTCATATTGGTGCGTTCTAAATGATTATGCTGTTAATGTGAGTTTGTGTTTATGTATTTGCAATTTTTTTTTGTAATTTTCTGTCTTTTTATCATTTTTTATTCTGATTCTCGTTTTCTACTTATATTGCACTTTTGGGGAAGCTTTATTTTCAACTTAATGACAATTTAATGAAGTGTTTGATCTTAAAAATTCGAATTATGGTAATTATGTAACATTATGATTATTATATTAAGATTGCACTAAAAATGTAGTAATGTTCTATTTGTATTCAAAATTTCTCTAACGAGTGTCGATGGCATAAAAAAGGAAACGCATTGAATTGAATTTATGCCGTTGCATTTTCGCCTTTTTGCGTATTCCCAATAAACAGTCTATATCCCCATGTTCACGTGTTTACTCTTTTAAGGGTATTGGCAACAAAGCATAAAAACAGTAGTCATCTAAAAAATGCAATTTCAGTAAGTAGACGTCTGTCATTGTCGGACAATAGAAAGTTTGTCTCTTATAATGAAAAGGACAATAAACGCATTTCAGTAATGGTGATCCTGAAAATCTTTCTACCAGCATAATTTGGCAAAAGAGGTTTTTTAATTTATCTTTTTTACAATGCTTTAACGAAATATTAAAAAGATAATCTATCACCTGGAGTGAATTGTAAATCTTACATTGTAAATAATATCAGCTTATTATGAAGCGCTATCAGCAGAAAAGGGCCTGACATAATTCGGGCAGACATATTAATGAAATGAAAGGAATAATAGATGCTATATGGCGGTCATAGGAGGTAAGTAGTTGGAGTGTTTAGCTAAAAGTAGTCACTGAATTCTGCCATTTCTGAACTGCGATCTTAGCGTGTATGAATTCCTAACAAAATAGCAAGATTTAAGAACAGCTAGGCAATGTTATCGATTATTCTCAATAAACTGACATAGTCACATCAACGGAAGAGACCAATAACTAGGACATATCAGTAGGATAACTGTAGGATAGCTTCCTGGATCATATCGATCCTAATCAACAATAACAATATAAGCTAGTTTTGTTAAAACAGAAATGATCACAAGTGAAAAGTCCCAGAAGTATGTATAATAATGATATTAATTCTTAATGACAAGAGCATTAGAAATGCCTGGTATGGATTCTAAGGAAAACCTAGTTTCTAGAAATATATTTATATTATAATGATTTTCCCTCATATTACGCCATCTCTTTCTCCAATTAACATAATATTAGGAAACCCAGAAGTAAGCAAATACTCTTATTTTCTCATGCATAATAAAGATACAGGGGAATTGGCCCCCTCTATCACTTACCACTTCCTTTAAGGGATTAATCTCTTTTAACCTCCTTTTTGTTTGTTTGACTGCTGGTGACTTGTTTTTGCAGATTTACCGCTGGAAGAGAAAGTCCGCCCAAGGGAAGCCGACGCCAGTTGAGGACGATCAGCCGCCATAGCTAAAGCCCAGGCCACATGGGTAACCTAGGAAGACCTTGTGGCAGAAATGCCTGTGCTCCATCTCCGCTGGCATGAAAGGCCAGAGCACCAAACGAACGGCCTTAGAACTTTTCGCTCTCTCCTTGAACGAGGACCGACCTTAGCAACTTCGGACTTCCTGTTCCTTATGAGTTACCCCCTTGAGAAGATGGCTGTTTGCTAGACAATAGGATCATTGATGTGCATTAGCATCCCTCCCTTGCCAACCCCTGAAGAAGACTATTGTAACTTCTACAGACGATAATGTACAAATTCCAATGTTATGAGCAGTCAGTCCCATCTACGTCTTTGACTTATTTTCTTTCCCATTCCTCCAGCGAGTCCTGTATTGTGCTGTAACTGTGTATTGTCGCGGACCTTCAGCCAAGAGTGTTTCTCAGCAACGAGTAACACGCTTCATTTCTTTGTGAGTTCAAGTTTTTAGGTACCTTCTGCACATCCCCCTCGATCCTCAACGACGTGTCTTATGCAATCTGTTCAACCCTCAATCGCTCTCGTTGCAGTAGTGCAGCTTTGGACACTGGACTCTCACCTCGTGTGCTTCGGGGAAACTCCCCATCATTTTCTTCGCTCCGCATGCCCCGAAACCTCCGGTCACATATTCTATTCATCCATTTCAAAATCTATATCACTGTTCCTTGTAATCTGTGCTAAAGGGTCCTTACGTCACCCTCGAACCCATATGGTATAATCAATTTTTCTTCTGATATGAATAAGAGTGAAAATATAATCAATTAAACCAACCCTTAGCGTTTACCTAAATATTACTCAATCTGAAGTAGGCCCTCTGCAGTAATTGTGTATATGATTATCAGATCTACATAACTTTCTCATCCTCAGTTCCGCACTCCCTGTACAATCATTGTAATACATAAGGGGAGTGTTAAGTGACTCTCTCAGTGTGGACGGGACTTTAATTAAAATTTTTCACATTCCCTGGAATGAACGACAAAGAGACTGTTCTCACGACCAAGTTTGGGACTCAGTTTATCTTAGTCTTGATTTACCAGTTGATTCCAGTGAAGCATCTTACTTATAGAAGGTAGAAACTTACATAATCAAAGCGACAATAATGGCAAAAAAAAAAACCCTTTCTGTAGTGATTAACCTTGGAGAAGAATATATTGTATTGTTTTATGAATAAGATAATTTGTTCCTACACAAGTCATAAAACTCAACGACCACATCCAAGTCCTCTACCTTAGATTATTTCGCTATGTGCAACAGAGGGTAATGCAATAATTGGCGAGCTTTTGGAAGAAATTGGCAGTAAAGGAAGAACATCACATGTATAGAAAGAAGAAGAAGAAGAAGAAGAATAAGAAGAAGAAGAAGAAGAAACGCGGCATGAAAATATTTTCACAGTATTACACCACCATGTCGTCCACTTTATAAACAGCAACCTAATCTCGTCTGATTAAAACACACACCGGACTGCACGTAAAAAGCGAAACAGAGAGAGAGAGAGAGAGAGAGAGAGAGAGAGAGAGAGAGAGAGAGAGAGAGACTCTAGCTGCGCTGCCATACCTGATAAAAGAAAAAGAAAAGAAAGGACAATTTTTATACTCAAGAGAAACAGGAACGTGTTTCGTAGATGTGAGAAAAGCATTTGACAGAGTAAACTACCTGAAGTTCTTCCTGAAGCTGCATAAAAGGGGCACACCCCTATATCTAATTGGCATTTTACATTGCTGGTTCTCCACACAGCAATTCTGTGTCAAATGGGGCACGTATTATCGTACACCTTCGGCTACCTAAACGGGCTTCGGCAAGGGGGCATTCTCTCTCCATACCTGTTTAATACGTACACAGATGCCTTGAATGTCAAACTGAACTCACTCCCAATCGGATGCACTGTCAATGAAACAACTATAAACAACCTCTGTTACGCCGACGATATGGTTGATTTCCCCATCAGTGCATGGCCTCCAACGACTCATCGACACTTGCCGCCAATATGCAGAGGAATTTGATATAATCTACAACGAAACCAAGACCCAGTGCATGTCGCTGCTCCCGAGATCGCTTAAGCATATTGCAGAACCACAAATTTTCCTCGGAAACCATCGGCTGGAATTTGTGCGCGAATTTCCGTATTTGGGTCACATTATTACCGACGACCTAAAAGATACGGCAGACATTGAACAGAGGCGTCGTAAACTATGTGCAACTGGCAACATGATTGCAATGAGGTTTGCCTTCTGTCACCGAGACGTGAAACTGCTGCTCTTCCGCTCGTACTGCTACAGTATCTATGGGTGTTCCCTCTGGACGAACTATACCCGAGAGACCATGAGACGTATCACTGTTGTGCACAATGACATTCTGAGACGCCTCACAAACACTCCACGCTACCACTCCGCCACACAGATGTTCTTAGAAAACCACCTGGACAATTTAAAAATCATTGTAAGGCGAACAATGTCCAGCCTGGTAACCCGAGTGAGAAACAGCGGCAACTCGCTCATACAAAGCATCCTAAGGAGTGAAGCAAGATCTAAATTGTGGGAAAGATGGGAAAATGAGGCCTTTGTCCCCTAAAGAACTTAATCTCTGTATTAGCAAGATGTCATCTGCAGATTTTTGTCTTATTATATTTTATTGCTGATATTTTATTTTTTCATTATTTCTGTGATTACTATCAAGTTAAAGTTTTTTTTTTTTTATACATTCAATTTATGTATTTAGCCCTCTGGACCTGACTACTGTAACCACCTAAGGTCTCTAGTTGAAATTTAAGTTATATAATCTGTGCACTAACTGTTATAACTCTCAATGCATTTTTTTTCTCACCAATATTATTACTATTACCATATTATGATTACTATGCTTTTATGCTACCTCAAGAGCTATTTTGTGGATAAGTGCCGATTACTCATTTTTCCTATCATGTTGACTCATATATCTAGATTGTGTATGTTACTGTGTATTTTGTATATTCATTGTATATGGCCCTGAACCGAAATAAAGGATATTATTATTATTATTATTATTATTATTATTATTATTATTATTATTATTATTATTATTATTATTATAAGTGTAAGCAAGAAATGAATATGAAGAAACAAAAAAATAAATTAAAGACATCGAATCAAACAAGACAAGCAAGCAAAGATTTAGTCTACAAGAGGGAGCAAGCAAGCAAAGATTTAGTCTACAAGAAGATGCAAGTAAGCAAAGATTTAGTCTATAAGAAGAAGCAAGTAAGCAAAGAGTAGTCTACGAGATGAAGTGTTGTCAAAAGTTGGTGGCTCAGATGTTATTGAGCCGACGACCACGCCTTAAGGGCCTAGCTAAATAACATACAGATTAAGGTCCGGGAAAAATGATGATATTTTAAGTTTTACTTCAAAATTAAACCTTTGTTACATTTCAACAACATTGCCCCCGTGTGACTTAGGAAACCCGCTGAAAATCAATGATGAAATACGTACATGAATACACACATGCTACTTACCCTTGGAAACTCGATAGATCCCAAATGTAACCTTTGCTAGAAAATTATCACGACATCTGGATTAAACATAGCTTCAGCAATGTAGATAAGGCAATAAGATATCAGCAGTCCATAACGGATGCACAGAGATAAAAAAAGTTCCTAACCTCTCGTGGTAACAGATACCTTGTAACGAGGTAATAACCTGACTGGACTGTGGTGTTAGTAGAGAACTAGGGTTGCTTACCTTTTACTAGTGGATGCTCTAGGAAAACAGTCAGAGCTTAGCAGAGTTAGCTGAAATATTGCCTCGGTAACGCTATGTTAGAAGTAGTTTGCTAAGCGTAATTTACTATCCTGGCTCATATTACTAAATGATTACACAAACATTTACCATTCGGTCGATTTACTTTTTGCAATTGTCACCTACAAGTTTCGCAACAGTGTAATGAAGAAATTGTAGGTCTTCGCCTGACAGACCTCCTTTGTTTGCTAAACACATACGACTACATGGATAGAATTCTTAAAGTCTACTAATGGCCAAGAATATTTTGAATGCCTAAATAATTCTCTTCCTATCTATTTAGTCAGGTTAATCAGTAAGTGCACAATGACATACAGAAAACATAGTGACGGAATTTATTTCGGCCCTGCTGTCTTTCTTCTTCGTACTTTAACTTGAACGTTGTGAAAATTTATCGGGAAAAGTGGATCCGTCCTTTTCGCGACATGAAGCAAGTGAGTAAAGAACAGTCTACAAGACGAATCAAGCAAGCAAACAGAGAATAGTCTACAAGATGAACAAACAAGCAGAGTAGTCTACAAGTCTAAGCAAGCAAACAGACAAAGAATAGTCTACAAGATGAAGCAAACAAGTAGAGTCGTCTACAAGCTTAAGCAAGCAAACAAAGAGAAATCCTCTCAGTTGATTGCATTGTCACTTGACGCAGCACCGAAGTATAAATAAGATACACACACACACACACACAAACACACACAAACACACATTTGCACACACATTTCTTAGAAGCAAAATATTTGAAAATGTATTTAGATATGCATAATTAATCTATATAAATTAGACATACACACAGGCCTAGTAATTCCTGGTAGACCTATTTCTTTCTTTACTAATTATTTATTTACAATATTGACTTATTTTGCTGTGGTTTATACCAACGTGTTTTAAGATTTTTATTAATCTATATTTACTCGATTTCATTTTCTTTGAATGGGAATGATTTATCTGCAGTTTGAATTCTTTTTCTGTGACTTTATTGAGGGTGGGTGGGTGGAGGCGGTGGCCCTTTCGTGTTGAACGAAACTAGGATTAATTGCTATTGATTAAGCCAAAATTATTCCAAGAAGACAAGTACGTAGATTGAAAGAAAGATTAAACGTGAACGACCCTACAAATGCTGGAACTACCAGACAGCTGTGGTCAACCATAAGATTGTCTAGGTGAAGCCCCACATAATTAAGCTTTGGGGAAAGGAAAGAAAACGGTGATGTCTGTCAGCTCTTTAGTGGGAAGTTACGCTGAAAGGCAGACCAGAGCTGAAAGCTTTCTCAGTCTCTCAACAAGGGATGTGGGATGTTATGGTCATTCCGATGCATATCGAAGACTCTCGATATGGGAAGAAATAAAACAATATTTAGGAGAAATCTACTACTCTGTGGGAGAAAATGACCCTGTAATCAATTTGGCAAATATGTTACAAAGTTAGAACTTAGACAAGGGAAATTATCTTAGAAAAGCCCCACAGTTACACAACTCATTGAATGAGTAGGGAAATTTAGCTTTCACAACGGCGTGGACATCAACTACGGCAAGTCAACCCGTAATTACGGTTAAAAAATGATTAAGGTTAGCTTTGTCATTAGGAAACTTTCCATCCAAAGTAATTGATAAATGACCCGTGTTTGGAATCTAGAAGATATCACTGAGATCGAGAATGAAGAAAATTTTGGGAATGAATCTCGAACGTAATGATTTAATGTAAAGGGAAATAACAATCAGGGTTAAATCTACGACACCAACTAGAAATCCAAGTAGAGGTACGAGTAACTCCTCTTAATGGAGACTTTCAGTTGTCATCATCACTGCTGGAAGAAAGGCCATTTTGCAAGTGATGGCTGTGGTCCAGACTACTGCAACTATCTTAGAGAAGTCTGGTATAGCTTTAGGGAGTGTAGAAGTAGGCCTAGACATAGTAGATCTCAGTCACAAGGTAGAAGGTGATATCGTAGTCAGTCTCTACATAGAGATAGGAATACTAAAAAGGCTGTAAAATTTAATACACTAACATAACCAAGCAACATCGGGTGAACAATTAGTAAATTTTCCCTTGCCCAGAATAATTGACATTTATCATAAATGACGAAAAACCGGACGTCAGATATAAGTTTAAGCTAAATAACAACTGACCCAAATGCTAGCATTGCGTTCGAATGATTCCTTCTGAGTGAACACGATAGTGGTAATCAGCACACAGACATGCGTGGAACGGAAGTATATTTCTGACTAACATCGGGATAGAATCTAGGTCTTCCCATTGAAAGGGACGGGTACTACATTTTCGATTGAAAGACATGGATATGGATATATATGTATATATATATATATATATATATATATATATATATATATATATATATATATATATATATATATATATATATATGAGTGTGTGTTTCTATATGGAGGGATAAATGATCATTGTCATTATCATTAGATTTTTACAAAGCTCTCACATGCACACGGTCTTAATAGTGATAAATACACTAAACTATCTATATTTCTATATTATTGAGTTGCGTTAACGAACTATGAGGTTGAAATGACGGCGACTTTATGACATTTCTTCAAGAAAATAAGAACATTAAGGATGATCGAAACTCATCATGCCTTCAAGAAAGTAGTTTCTTGCCAAGAATTATTATTTACCTTCTCCGAAGAAAACAAAACAAAGAAACTTACCAGGTTAACAAATAGAGAGAAGTTCCAAAACCGAATGAATGCTGGTGTCGTTGCAGACAGAAGAGGGTCATCTTGATAGAACATTCAAAACAGCAACAAATCCTAATGTAAATGAAAGGAGGAATTGGCTTTGTCCAACATTCCTACATCGTCTCTTTGCCTCAGCTCCTTTCCGTATATTTTCTTTAATTCTTTCTTTTGACTCTCATTCTTTGTTATTCTCATCGCTGTATCATTCTTTCTTTGATAATCTTCTCCCTCTCTCATTCTCCATAGTTTCTTTTAGTGTTTCGCCCATGAGTTACTTTTAATTCCTCTTCTTTTTTCCCATTCTTCTCTCCTAAGACACTCTGAGCCGTATATCGTAAATTATACCTTTGCATTCTAATTTTAACTTTCTTTTCTTTATTTAACAATATTAATGCTAGCTCACTAATCATGTATTCGGTGTGTTCCGTTTTAAACGAGAAGCCTACAATATCTATCATCTCAAATTCTACTTATCAAAATATATTGGCGAGAGAGAGAGAGAGAGAGAGAGAGCAATAATGCTACTTTCTGTGAAGGCAAAGGGACGTGTTGATAACGCAAGTTCCAAAAGAAGAAAGTAACGGAGTGTAAATGCTCGTTCTGTGTTTGTTCCTTCGATGACCTTAAAGCAGAAGGAGGCGACTGGATTCAGCAAAGGACATAAGAACAGTTTTCCTTTTACGGAGTAAAGATGGTTTTGGAATCCCTCTCGTCATTGATAATAAAAGAAAAAGTGAAAATTGCTCCGAAGTTTCTTCAGCGCAATCGAGTTCTCTGAACAGCATAATAACGTGTGAGCCTCGGGCCATG
>NC_061097.1:63651295-63656295 GCF_015104395.2 Macrobrachium nipponense | reverse complement strand
TTCGTTATCATTATACATCCTCTTTGAACGTGGAGTTGTAATTTTATTCGCCATCTTACTTTTAATGTGATACATTTCGTTCTTTCTTGTTGTCAACATTGGAATTCTTCAGTATTTGAAATTAGCGACATAACAAGACCATATCAGAAAAAAAGTTGAAGAGTAAAAAAATATATCATCATTATTATTTAACTCGTTTTATCATTATTGTTATAAGCAATATGAAACAAAGATCTACTAAAGGTGTAGAAGAGAGAGAGAGAGAGAGAGAGAGAGAGAGAGAGAGAGAAGATCACGTTAGTGGTTAATCACAGATGTAGCCTCACCCGGAAGTGACAATAGAAAAGATGACCTTCACCCTTTCTTTTCAAAGCCTCGGAATAGGAATATGGAATTTAGGCCAAGCGCTGGGACCTATGAGGCCATTTAGCGATGAAAGGGGAAATGATAGTAAATACGTATGAAAGGCGTAACTGGACAAAAAACTCTTAATTACACAATGATACAGTTGTTAGGAGAGGCTGGATAGCAAAATAGAAGAAAGAGAATAAGAATGGAGGTAGAGTCAAAGGAATGAAAGGGGTTGCAGATAGGCGGTCGAAGGGACACTGAGAAGAACCTTAATTAAGTAATGCATACAGTGCAAACTCTCGGGAAATTTTTCAGTAGATATACTATTGATTTTAGTGCTCTTGACAATGCTAGTAGATTGGTAATCACAGAGCAGTTCTATAGTGCTCGATTTCCTATTTAGGAAGCGCATCTGCTTGGCACCTGATTATCCTTTAGTTAATACGCAATATAAAACAATCTCTCTTATTAGCAAACGAACACCTTTCATATCAGGAAATACAGTGACTTCATGAGCCGCGTCCTAAGCGGAATAATTCCGAAGGTTGTTCCCCTGGAAGTACTCAGTGATTGTTTATAGCTAAGAATGCTTTCCAATCATATTTATGTACATTACTGCGACCCACTCCAGTCTACTGTCTACTCAGCACATCATTCACTGCTTGGATCACCAGGATCATAATAATGTTTGACGTCACATCTAAAGCGATCGACTGGGGAGCGTCAATATGTATGTATGTATGTATGTATGTATGTATGTATGTATGTATGTATGTCTAGAGACAGACAGACAC
Source organism: Macrobrachium nipponense (assembly GCF_015104395.2). Lineage (NCBI taxonomy): Eukaryota > Metazoa > Arthropoda > Malacostraca > Decapoda > Palaemonidae > Macrobrachium > Macrobrachium nipponense. Next base: position 63,655,150 of record NC_061097.1, on the reverse strand, counting down.
ACACACACATATATGTATATTATGACTTTAGTATTGTTAGTTTTTTTTTATATTGTTCTACCGAGCGCTTTATGTTAATTTACGTATTTTATCATTTTTTTTATGTATGTCCTGTGACGATGAAAATGTATAATGAATATTCCACGTAAAAAAATAACATGTTTTTGTTAATACGAAATAAAAACAATATACTATTTTTCATACCTGAGGGAATTTTGTTTACTCTAAAAAAGTATACTTTGAATATATGATAAAAAATATTCAATAAAATGAAAGAATACTGAAGCCAAAACTATTTGTACTGTGTGAAATCCCCAGTAAGTTGAAAGAATTCTACCATACAATTTTGATGTGCGTGTGTGTTTGTGTGTGTGTGTGTGTGTGTGTGTGTAAGAGAGAGAGAGAGAGAGAGAGAGAGAGAGAGAGAGAGAGAGCATTCATTTTAAATGCAAGTTAATATTTTCGATAGATTTATAACTAAAGTATTGCACAATAAATTCCCTGTCCACTTGGGAAGACTAAATACCGTTCATTAAATGGAGTCAGCTCGACATGGCTCTGCATCCTGGGAATGAGCAAATCCTTTCCAGACGAAACACAATAATCAGTCATCGTTGGTTTCTGCTTCGGGATCATATCATACGATACCAATCAAATGCATCAGGCGAACACAATTAGCTCAAGGGCCTTGTGCTCCAAATTCGGACGCGAGTTATTACAGAAGAACTCAATCGGAATGCCTTGCAGTTCATTCCCTTAAGGGATCAATCTCGCTCAATTATAACTAGATGATATTGTTAGGACCTGAATGACTGAACTTTATCCAGTGAGTCTGGGAGGAGAGACCCAGAACTTTCGATAACACCATCCACCCCAGGGCATTAGACCTTGTCTGGATTTTGCATTCGTTGTTGAAGAATGAGGAATGACGGATAATTACATATCTGTAATTATCTAAAAAACAGCAACTTCCTTATTGGGGTCAAGCGTTCTACATATTCAACAAAACATGAGATTAGGACCGTACCATCTCTTCGCTCAAATTGAATTTCAGCTTGTACTCTGCTGAAACTGTTGGTTTCAATTTTCCTTTGACGACAAACAGATGACTTAGTATCTTAGTATTACGTCTCAGGCTTTCAGAAAACTATTAGCATTATACTTCTCGTATATTGATTTAATTGTAATATAACCGAGACTATTCAGAATGTTTTAACAAAACAAGCTTATAATGTTATTTACTTGATTGTTTTTAATATATCTTCAGAATGATAGTTGCATTCAAAACTTTCTCTGCGTGTGACCATATCTCTTCAGGCAGATTCAAACCAATATTGTCAAATTATCTTCAACTTCTGTGTGTGTGTGTGTATGAGAGAGAGAGAGAGAGAGAGAGAGAGAGAGAGAGAGAGAGAGAGAGAGAGAGAGAGACATGGATCCTGGGCATCAAGAGTGTGTCTGTTCTTCGACGAGACTTGATAGTTGAAACGAAGTATATGGGATATTATGTAGGCAGAATATACCTGTATAAAGCAAGAATGTGTATGTCGAATGCGTTGTTGGTGATGCCATGTACTTATTGTGTTCATAGCAGAGAGAGAGAGAGAGAGAGAGAGAGAGAGAGAGAGAGAGAGAGAGAGAGAGAGACTTGAGGAGAAAGGGCAGACCATAAACTAATAGAAAGACTGCCAAAACTCATATTTCACAAAGCTAGAAAATACAGGAAGGGTGAAAAGAGTGAGAGAGGAAAACCAGAGCAAATATTGAACTGAAAATAAAAGTAACCTTTCCTAATGAGGTCTTGGCAACCCACTGAGGAAGATCAACAAAATATCAGCTGTGTATAATGGCATTCATTATAGGTCGTCTGGCAATTGCAACGACGGATTTTGTAACAAAATATTTTACCCCAAGTTACAGAGAGATTTACAGAATTCTCATTGGGAAGAACCAAATTAAGTAGAAAGTCAATACAAGACAGAGGAATGACTTAAGATTAATAGTAAAGAGGTATAATAACTGTCAAATGTATATATATCATTTAGAAGTTCACTGTTACATTACATTTCAATGTTGGGACTGTTATCCTAATCCTGGTTCTTCCCCCAAAACAATTTTCCATTCTTTTCCTGATCCTTTCCAAACCATTTGTTGTTTTCCAGCCCTTCCCTTCTGCAATCCTTTCTAGTCCATTTTAGTTCATGTGTTCTGGCTTCCTGTCAGGAATGAAAGACTGTGGAAGGCTTTAGTTGTTTTGCTTCACGATATAAGGAGTTGTAAGTAAGATATGCTTGCAGTACAGTGTCTTTCATAATTAGGAAAGTTATTGCTGAAATATAAATGTATGTGGTTACATCATCTATTTGTTTCTTAGATACATGCTATTACTCTTTATATGTGCAGATTTATATACATAGCTGGATATTTATAGATAAATTTATCATATGCTCATACTAAGTCTGTGGCCTCGTTTTCCATGGCATTTATTTAGCTTTCCTTTGACGGCAACTAGATTTATTCTGCCCCTTGCAGCACCTGTGGGGAATTCATCCAAGTTCGTTGATTCTCCTTCCCCCTTACAAACATTTCTATTTTTAGATTTCCTCTTTCACAATACCTTACAAACATCTTTTTTTCAGATTTTTCCTTTGATTTCCTCTGACAATAATATACTTCTACATCTGCCTTTCTCTTACAACTTACTCTTAATATTACTCTCTGCAATTCTTGCATTTTATGTTAGTTTCTTCCCTCACTAAAATTTTTTTCTTTTGCCTTTTTCTTATGTAACCAACTACTTTCTTTTTCTCCCTTATCAAACGTCTGAAAATGGATTTTCCTTTCACTTTTCATCGTAAATACCATTACTAATTTCCCTGTGAGGATAATTCATTACAATTTTTTTTCATTTCTATTCTTTGTCATTACTTTCTTTACCTATCATGTCAAAAAAATGACCACTTTCCTTCCTACCTGTGTTTAGACCCTAATTTTATTATTCTCTCCTTTCGCTCAAAACTTTTTTTCGAACCATTTCCATCGTCAGTTTCTCAGCCAGTCCTTCTGTTCGTGTTTCCTTCCAATCTCAGTCTACCTGAGCAACGAAAACATGCCAAAAGAAATAGCCTCGGGAAAGAAAGGAAAGACACATATCACACACTTACCAAGACACACTTGGAGTCGACCATCAGCGATAACCTAGAGGCATGTAAGTTTACTCGTATGGGATCAAAATTAGTTTCAAATCCTTTAATATTGATAGCACGTGAGTAGTTGTAAAAGAAAGCGAGAAAGAGAAAAACTTCCTAACAATAACTAGAGATAGGAAGAGAAAGAAAGATTTGACTGGATGTATATATATATATATATATATATATATATATATATATATATATATATATATATATATATATATATAATATATATATATATATATATATATATATATATATACATACATATATTGTGACAAAGTGCCAAGTATCTGGTTACTACACTTACCATTCATTAATTGTTACCTCACAACAGCCAGACACCTGAACCTTCATCACAGGTAAACTACGACTGAATACTCTAAAGGCAACAGTGATCCCTTAAACAACTTACCAGTATTGCAGAAAATCAGACAAAGTTCATCAAAACAGGTGTGAGGTAATCTTATATGTAGTTGAATTAATTAGAGGTCATCACTCCATCAACAACTTTAAAAGTCTAAGTATTTCCCTGATTTATGAAGTCTAACTACTTCCCTGGTTCTAACTCACTTCAAGTAAATTGAAGGAAAACAGCTCAATTACCACTCTATGTTTCTACCTAAGCATAATCAAACATATATATTGGTGAAATAGAAAACAC
>NC_061097.1:63641295-63646295 GCF_015104395.2 Macrobrachium nipponense | reverse complement strand
CACCACCGTCAGGGCCTTCGTGAGGAGGGCCTTGACGCACTGTTCAGCGTGGCAGGACACCCACGCAGAACTGGACCGAGCCTCACAAATGATGATTAATAACGGTTACTCCAACAAGCTGATCAACAGGGAGATCAGAACAGCCTTAAACAAATGGTACATGGAGGACGGAGAGAATAAAGAGAATCCCCCCTCCGAGGATATACGTATTTTCTACAAGTCCTTCATGCACCACGGATATAAAGAAGAGGAGAGATGCCTTAAGAAGATTGTAGAAGAGAACGTCACCCCCGTGGAGGAAGGGAAGAGGCTCTCTCTTATAATCTATTATAAGAACAGGAGAACAAGGGACCTGATTATGAGAAATAACCCTACCCCGCCTGCAGGAGATCCCCTGAAGCAGAATAACGTCGTCTACCAGTACACATGCCCTATCCAAGGATGTCCTGGAGTTTATATCGGTATGACAACGTTACGACTGTCTAAGAGGATCTCCTGTCACGCCCAGAACGGTGCCATAAAACACCACGCCCTCACCGCCCACCAACAGCACGTCGTGCGTGAGGATATCGTAAAAAACACAAAGATAATTGGAAGAGCCCCCGATCAGCGACGCCTACGCCTCCTTGAGGCATTATTTATCCTCGAGCAGAAACCCTTCCTTAATACGACACAGGAACCCTTCCTGCTGCCCACCTGTGTAAGGAAGACCCAGCCCCCCCCTCCAGACGAGAACACCAGCGCCCAGGACGGGGCCAATATCGAAGAGGTTGGTAGAAATACCAGGAGTTACGTCACCACGGTCGCAGCCAATGAAAACCCGGCTCCAGGTGACGCAACACACCTGAGAAGATCAACGCGCCTCGAGAGTTTCCGACGCCTGGCCGCCAGCCAATGAAAAGTCGAGCACCCTCCGGGTCCTGCAGGAGCATCCGTGAGCGCCCGCACGACCATGATATATAGCGAAGGACTCACCACTAAGGCCCTACGGGCTGCTCTATGAGCAAGAGCTCGTGCTGGCATAAAGCCAACTTAATCTTCAACAACAACAACCACTAAGATTCAGTCCTCCAGCAACCATCGCTGTGACCATGCCCTGGCAGATCTGGGCGAAACGTCAGAGAGAGAGAGAGAGAGAGAGAGAGAGAGAAACTTGTAACAGTAATATATGTATATAGCAGTAATAAAGATCATTCAATATGACTACACTGGATTTGACGATCCCCTTTGGCACGTTGCTTGCCAGTTTCAGCAACATTGAGAAATCCTTAATAAGGAAAATAGAGAAGACTCTATACAAAATTAATGGAGCTGATGCGGCAATCCTTTTCAACAAGACTTATATACTATATACATATATATATATATATATATATATATAATATATATATATATATATATATATATATATATATATATATATATATATATATATAATGTGAACTCATCTTTGATAACGAATATTAATTGTCAATTAGAAAAGGTAAAAACCATTATTGCATATTTGACTGATATCATTACATTCGTAAGGACAGAAGAGAATTAAAAGCACAATCAGTAACGAATGTGGCGATTTCCCACGAGGAAGTTTGTGAAATTTGTTTTGCTATTATACCACAAGGAGGAGAAGACGATTGAGGCAAACCGAGAATTAAAGAAATATATTGCGCAAAGTATCCACTTAGCTTAAGTGTCTAAGTGGGATTCTTGTATAGCAAAGAAAAGATGCATATTTATTTTTTCAAAAGGTTTATTATGCACAGTTAAATTATAAAAGGGAAGTGAAAGAAATCAGCATCATCATAATTAGTAGAAATTGTCCAAGAACCTTTGAAGGAGCGAAATTATCTAAGAATCTTTAGTTACCGGATTGTTACTAAAATCAATAATTAAAGAAAGAAAGTTAACAAAAGGAAAAAATAGCAAAATAATAAAAAAGATTTGGGTATGAAATGAAAAAGGGTCACCATATTCCACATACTATTTTTATATAAAAAAGAAAACTAATTGTGGTCACAGAAGCAAAAAAGAGGGACAGATTCATGAATAAATCACTTAATGATAACTGACATGTTTACCATATTCCTCTAACGTAGTCATGAAGTATGATCGAAAATATTTCATCAACTAATTTGCACATTAATTTGGTTTGCATAATTGAATGTTCTCGATTATATTTTACGGGCAGCAATTATAGATCTCTATCTGCTGGATGATGTAAACACCAAGCATACATGCATGGACAGCGACACAGATTCACAAAGACAAATATATATATATATATATATATATATATATATATATATATATATATATATATATATATATGATTTTTTTGCTATTTTTTCTTTTATTAACTTTGTTCTTTTAATTGGTGTTTTTGGTAATAATCCGGCAACTAAAGATCCCTTGATTATTTCGCTCCTTTAAAGCTACTTAGACAATTTTAACGAATTATGATGATACTATTTCTTTTACTTGCCTTTTATGATTTAACTGTACAGAAACCTTTTGAAAACAGAAATATATATCTTTTCTATACTATACAAGAATTCAACTTAGACACTTAAGCTCAGGGGAAACTTTGTGCAATATATTTCTTTAATTCTCGGTTTACCTCAATCGTCTTCTCCTCCTTGTGGTGTAATAGCAAAACAAATTTCACAAATTTCCTCGTGGGAAATCGCCACAATCGTTACTGATTGTGCTTTTAATTCTCTTCTGTCCTTACGAATGTAATGATATCAGTCAAATATGCAATAATGGTTTTAACCTTTCTAATTGACAATTAATATTCGTTATCAAAGATGAGTTCACATTACATTGAAGAGAAGATATAATATATATATCGTATATGTATATATATATATATATATATATATATATATATATATATATATATATTGCTAAGGTTAAATCCTTTTCCCAAGCAAACCCTCCAGCCCATAGTAATTTTCATATAATGGAACTAACAATAAAATTCATTCTCATCATTTCAATTATTACTACGGGTATCATTCGCCCTTTCATTCTCCCTCTCTGCTTTCCTGGGTAATCCTTAATCCTTTTCTCTGTTCAAAGTGACTCCTAGAGGATGTTAGGAATATCTCCGTCCCAGTTGTTGTAGCAGCCGGAGCAGCTGGCACTCCCATAACTTCCTCGAACTTGGTTCCACCAAGTAAAAGTCCGAAGTCGACCCAGCGACCTCCGAGAAATCCATGGAAGAGAGGTCAAAGGCATAGAAGCTCCAAGTAAGCCTTAGAGAGAGTTGATGAACACTTTTGTGCTCATGGTGCAGTGCCTCTCTTTTATTTCGAGAACTTTGCACCTGTATCCAAAAGAGAATTCCTCTATTACTTCCTTCTCATCACGTTTTAATTCATCTTTCTTGCATTGTTTTCCTTTGCCTCAAATAGATCTTTTCCCCTTAATTTTACGCCTTAGTGAGGTACTATCCCGGCTCTAAGCCGAGCTCTGCATATCCAGTAGGCCAGGGACCAGTATTCTGGCCTTGTCTCTGACTGCCTTTTAACATACCCAAGTCGTTATGGCGTGTACAGTCAGCCCACGAAAAATTGACGTAGTTTCTTAATTCATTGTTCATTATGGAAATATTGCCATATGCATGTGCAAGACTATTTACTTATCAATAAACAATAATTCCTTTCAAACATGTTATACTTGAAATAAATTAAATTGGAATTGACTACATTTATTCAACGTATCAAAGATAATTATTTTGCAAAGCAAGGAAAATATATACCCATGAGTCCGCGAATTCTACTTTTATTCTCAACTCTAGCTTAGTGCAACGTTACTGTTTTTTTTTCTTCACAACATTGGCTTTTAGCAGTGTTACCATACGCAGTTCTTTTGATTTAAGTGGTTCGTCTGCGGAAAATGTAATGGTTACAATGCGTATTTTCCGATGTAGAATTATTTTCCATGACGAAAAAAAAAAAAAACTACACATCACTAGCTTAACATAAAGTATTTTTGACGAAGAAAAATAAAGGATTTCAATAAATTCATTTATATAAATAAGCAGGATATTTTATAACTTTATTTTCATAATAAAATATAAAAAGACAAAATGAAGAATTTTATTTCTCAGTGCCGTGGCCAGTGGTCGGAAAAGCCACGGAGGGTTGCCAGATGTCACCAGAAAGCCACAATAGTAGACGAAATTCCTCAAAACGGCAGCTCTGGCTTCGTGACTGCATAAGTATTTCGAATTTGGCTTTGCAGCTTCTCGGTCCTGACCCAACGTATCTTACTGTTCTGGGGTGTCGTCATTTCGTATCCTACAGCCGATGGATAATACATTAGGGCCTCAATATTCTATAATAGCAATGCATAATTAAAATAATTTTCTCATTTGATCAATAAAATAATTTGCATGACACATTTAATGTGCCTAAATTTTGACTGAGAGAGTATACAGCTGAAAGGATAGGCGTACCTGACTATTACATTTTCAAAGCAGAGGATAAAATTAATAGATTTTTACGAACACTCAAACAAAATAACGTAATTAATGATAACACTTACCAAGACTTGTTTTCTACTGGATCATCATATGGTATTTTATATGGTCTCCCCAAGATCCACAAAGATGGAGTTCCCTTACGCCCAATCCTCTCCTCACAGAATACGCCTCACTATAAACTAGCAAAATTTCTTGTTCCCTTGTTAGAGCCCTTAAAAAAAAACAATCTTTTGATAACCAATTCCATCAAGTTCAAAGAGGACATTCTCAGACAGGACTCAGATTTATATATGGTAAGCTTAGACGTTGAATCCTTGTTTACTAACGTCCCGGTAGGAGAAACTATTGAAATAATATTAGACAAACTTTTTCCTGATCAAGATGCAATCTTTAATAATTTTAGTAGAGCGTTTTTTAAACAACTTTTAGAACTGGCCGTGCTGGACACGCCCTTTGTGTTCAATGGCATTTTATATAAGCAGACTGAAGGGATGGCCATGGGATCACCATT
>NC_061097.1:63626295-63636295 GCF_015104395.2 Macrobrachium nipponense | reverse complement strand
CTTAAATCTCACTGTGTTTGATTAACCACGCCATCTTTAATAGTCAATTAAGTCTTAGTGAACCCATTCTCTTATATGGTGCCATTGAACCCTTCTGAAATAAAGAGATATATTTATTACACCACTCCACATGTGAAAGTTAATCAAAATGAATGTGTACGCACCACACTTCTCTTTCTCTTTTCACTTCAAAGGTTAACTTTTTCAAAGTCCTATCTTATGTTACCTTATCCAATGGGCCGTCTCAAACCTCTTCCAGATTGTGTTTGGCACACTATTGCAAGTAATCAAAGAGTGTCCTCTCTTCCTCCGCCTATCATCAAACTCACCGCCTCTTCACCGCCTATCATCAAACTCACCGCCTCTTCACCGCCTATCATCAAACTCATACATCATACGCTACGAACACACATGCAGACACGCCTTGCGGAGCGCCTAGCAACGATGTGTGCCCGCATCTCCCAAGCATGTGATTTCTGAGGTGTCGCCGACCTCAGATCACATTGGTCATCATTCCTGGCTGTTTTTCATTTCTCTAACCGGAAAAAGCTGAGATTAACAATTCATTGCTACACTCTTTTTAAGATATATATATATATATATATATATATATATATATATATTATATATATATATATACATATATATATATATATACTATATATATGATATATCATATATATATATATATATATATATATATATATATATATATATATATACATTATATATATATATATAATATATTATATATAGATACACACACGACACATACATATATATATACATATATATATATATATTATATTATATACGTATATATATATATATATATATATATATATATATATATATATATATATATATATATATATATATATATATATATTGCTTCTTATAGTTTCATTTATTAATTCCTTCCCGTTATTACTCTTCCGTTTTCTTTGGTTTTTTCGTGAAGTGCAATATTCTTTATCATAGATTATAATTCTCGATAGGAAGTCACTGTTATCATGTAACATAGTTAATTTTTGTATTAAAAGTAAAAAGACCTTCGTATCTTTCCAATCCCTCACCTGTGTAGTAGCAGTTTCGTCATCTGATCTTGCTATTGGCTCATACCATCAGAGCCTAGAACTATAAATAAGTTGCCGAAATCTCGACAGCTATTAACATCAATTTCGGCAACGATCTAACAATTTTTGACCCAATGGAGACGTAGCATTCAAGATTCAGGGCTGTAAGAATTGACCCCAGGAAGGAACAGTAGCCCATTTAAATGAAGTCCATTTACGAATAATCTTATTTTCTGGAAGGAAAAGCAGTTAACTTGTATTGCATGTGAATAAAATATATAAAAAGTACTTCTCTTCCTAACAAGAAGGAATATCTATAAACTAAAAGATATATAAAAAACTAATAGTTTTGATATCAAACACGAATCAGTCTGTAACTGCATGATCACTCATGCATTAATCAATTTACTGAAGAAAAAAGTGAGCCATTATTTATCCCTACTGAAGAAATGTAAACCTCTGCAACTGAAGAAGAATCATAAAAAAAAAAAAAAACTTACAACCGTAGAAAAAAAATATTATTGCAACAGTATAAATGATAAACGGTACAACTGAAAGACATAAATGCCACAACTGATGAAATGGGAAAGTCTGATGCTGAGAAAACTTTTCCATTGAAAAATATGACGTTTCACAATGAATAAAAAGGAGACATTTGCAGTAGGAAATATAGTAACTCACTCCATTGATTGAGGGAAAGAAATGTTTATCTTGAATGAAATATTATCTAATAAAAGATCTACAATTTATATATATAAAGAACACAGTTCTATTAAAACAAAATCGAAATACCTTTTGCTCATTTTAAGTTAGTTTTGCAGTCAGTTCTGAAGTTATCGTCACTTAACTAGGCGTATATTCCACTTAACAACTTATGAAATTTCCTAAGAAGAATAAGACAAATGGGCGCTTTTCTGGAACCCTAGCTAACTTTTGCTCACCCAAGTAATGTTCTAGGTATCTGGCAGTTAGTTGACAGTTGTAAGTTACAGATTGAAGTGGAAAGAGAGGGAAGTAAAGAGAGAGCAAACGGGATGGATCCGTGCTTCCTCAAAATGTATACTTTAAGACACAATAGGAAGCCCCTGGTGATGGAATCTTCATCCCCCAGGATGGAAATTATTCCTCAAATGTCCTTCAGAGCCTTACTGGGGAATTTTATGCAGACTCAAATGTCAGAGTTTCAAGTGTTACTTGTCTCTTTATTTCCTAATACTTTGGGGTAGCATAATGTTGCCATTGATACTGCATCCATTCTCTATTTCCATGTGCGTCGGCAGCATATAACCCAAGATGGGGCAGATTATATATATATTATATATATATATCTATCTTATATATAATATATCTAATAATATATATTATATATATATATATATATATTTATATATTATGCTGTGGAGAAGCGATGCCAATAATTTCAGTGAAGCAAGATACGATAAAGAAAAGATACAATGTTACATTGACTTTTTTCAATGATTACATAAACTGCTCAGCAGAATTCAAATATTTTTGGAGAGAACAATGTAATTATATACTGTATACAAATATCATACAATACATAATGCTACCTTTAATTTACTTAAACTGAAATATATTATAAAATGGAAGGAAAAGTAAGTGATGTAGTTAGATGTAATAAATGTAATATATAGTTTTTTCTGGATTTCAGGGGGGGTGGGGGCGGGCTGCAAATGGCCCCTCTTGCCCCCATTGTGCAAGTGCCCATGTCTATTTCTGTTAGGAAGAAGACTGGTTCACGTAGTTTCTCTAATACCAACAAACAAGACATTTGATTATGTGTTGATATTTCAAAGCCACTGGTGAAAGAATGATTAATTTTAACTAATTTTATAAATTAGTATAGGATTATATAGCTTTGAAAATAGTGTGATCCTGGAAATAGTTACACGTAGATCAACATAAAATTAGCTTGAAAACTTAGAGAGAGAGAGAGAACAAAGCTTAGCTTTGAATGCGCTTTATAGTTATTTAGTGAACCAATCAATGATTTTAATGTAACCTTTTCCTTTGATGAGCCATAGAACTATTTGAACGACTGTCTTTCCCGACAGAATTCAGGATGTCCTCCTGAACTTGTAGCCTGGGAATTAAACTGGTCCTAACTTTGTTTAAAACTTTACTCAAAGTTTAATGAGTTAGCTGGATTTTTTCTGCCAACTATTAATTAACTCAGTGATAACTTACTCTGTAAGTTGCATTGTTACTTGAACACAATGTTGCCATGATCTCGAGATACATCTGTCTTCCTTCCCCGAGCTGAAAAGGTAAACAATATATTTATAAAATCATTTTGAACTGAAAATCATTCCTTCTATGCAAGGTTTTTTTTATTAACATCACACGATAAGTCTGAATGATCAACGAGAACATTCCAGGCAAGATTTAATGGGCAAACAGAAGCGTAATTGAAAGGGCTGACGAGTAAGCCGTGACACTGATGCAGAATGCATTATGCTAATTACTTGCACAGGGAAACCTTTGCATAAAGTTAACTACCTGCTTCGATCATGAAATAAAACGGTACAAATACTTAGACAAACAAACGATCAGCTAAATGTTTGGAGTTGCTTGTTTCTGTCTCCTAGAATCTGCTTTAGTGCTGAGTTTGTGTTGGTCACCTTTGCCTATTTACGTACAAAGTGACGGTTTGCTTCAAGATACGCTGGCAACTGCATCTTTAGTTATGTTTTGTTAACTTCTCTTAGAAGTGGTCCCAAGGCTGGCTATGTATTCGCTACAGTAGTTTCATCATAAACAAAACAAGGTTATTAGTGAAAAAAAAAAAACAGCAATATAGCTAGTGAAGAAAACTAGCAATTACACCTCTAGTGAAACACTGCTCATCACTAACGTTTTATTATTAGTATTATATTTTTTGGGGGTGGGGGTTGGGGGGGGGGGGGGGGTTATCACAGTCCAATTCGACTGGGTGGTATTTATCGTGTGGGGTTCTGGTTGCATCCTGCCTCCTTAGGAGTCCATAACTTTCTTATTTTGTGCGTCGTTTCTAGGATCACACTCTTCTGCATGAGTCCTGGAGCTACTTCAGCCTCTAGTTTGTCTAGAAACCTTTTCAGGGATCTTGGGATCGTGCCTAGTGCTCCTATGATTATGGGTAATATTTCCACTGACATATCCCATATCCTTCTTATTTCTATTTTCAGGTCTTGATACTTATCCCTTTTTCCCTCTCTTTCTCTTCACTCTGGTGTCCCATGGTATTGCGAAATCATGAGTGATACTTTCTTCTTGATTTTGTAAATCAACGTCACGTCTGGGTTATTACACGTATCACCCTTCTGTTCTGATACAATAGTCCAGAAGATTTTTGCCTAATCGTTTTCTATCAACCTCCTTCAGGTTGGTGCTAGTACCACTTATTACTGCAAGGTAGCTGATGTTTCTTGCGCAGGCTCCAGTGGAGGGATTTTGGCAGTGAATTATGCCTCTTTTTGTACTGGTTCAGTGCAATTCTAGGACATATATATATATATATATATATATATATATATATATAATATATATGTGTGTGTGTGTGTGTGTGAGTGTGTGTGTGTGTGTAATAATGGAAAGAAACCATTGCGATCTTCTCTATCCCAGTTATGAAGATTATCCAGAATCTTCATAACATCCCTACAGCAAAACGCAAATTTTTGTAAGAATAGGTGCAGGATGACATGTATCAGGGGGAGGACATCCCCAGCAGTTTAGCCTTTCCCCAAGGGACAGTAACCAATCTACCAGCATCTGTTAGTAGTGATTGAATGGAAGACGAGGCTGACCTAAAGACAGATGATGCTAGTTTGATCTACCACAAATGAGGCTAAGTAATTCATTCAAGTTTTCACTTTAAGGGATTATTGTAATTTCTCTGGGCTGTATGGTAAAGTTCTTTTCGCAGTGTGGCTAGACTAAAAAAAATTGGGTAATTTGCATTTGAACCATTCTGTTTCCATGTGTTGAATTTCTTCTGTTTGTATCATCAAACCATGGTAAGTCATTCGTCCTAAATTTGATGACCTATCTAGGGACATATCTTATTAAAATAGCCATCAAAAATTCATTTTAACCTTGTTTTAGATGATAAAGTTCTTTTGTACATGATATTTTCTTATCCATTATAGTCAAATGAAAGGAACAATATAATGTGAAGTCACAAATAATCTTACAAAGAAATTAATTGCATGGACAAATATGTCATCGTAGTCGCTAAAACGGTAGCTGCAAAGAATATTGAAGGAGGAATCATTAACACCATCATAAGCTGAATAATGCAATAATTACACAGATCTTGAAAGGACATAGAATAAATAGTTATTGTCAGATGTGGGAATTTTCAATGAATGTTTACAAACTATTTATTGCCATTTGCTAGAAAATATATTTGTCTTCGTTCTTATTTCATAATTGCTGAAAATCCTGTACACCCTTTGTTTTCATTTGATAAATATTGTGATCAACATCTGAAAAAAAATAAACTATTCTTCTTAATTGTGTTAAATCAAGTTCCGATTGTCATAAAGCATTGCGATCTAATTTCTGCATTCCTTGTCATGAGATTCCTTCCATTTCTGCGATTACTCTTAATTTTAATTGCATCACGAATTTCTCATGCAAAAGACATCATTTTCATGACTCACAGAATATGAATAATCGAATGAAGCAGAACCCTTTCCTTTTTCATACGATGAAGCCGGTGTGGATGGAAATACATTTGTGCATGAAAATATTGCTTATTTGATAGCTTTACCATATTCATTGCACACATAATGTTATTTGCAGTTGAACTCTATCTTAGGTGAGTTGGGTATAAAAGTTAAATGTAAATGGAAACAGCTGTTTTTTCGTGGAATGATATACAAATGACTGTTTTGTAAAAAGTGGTAGCTTTCCCCCTTCTTTCTAATGTATTCATAATCATTATTCTTTAAAATAAAGTTACATGTTAGTCATATATTAAATCATTATTTGGCAGGGTGTCATGGAAGCCATGGCTTAAATCTTGTTTGCAATGTACCTTTATACAGTTTAAAACGAACTTGTATGACAGTTTTCTTTCTTCATCGACAGATATATAAATAGCGCTGATATTTTAGATGAATATCAATAATATTTCATTCATGCATACTAATGACACTTTAATATTCAATGATTTCTCCCTCAATACGTTTGGCGTGAGTAAATTTCTCCCAGTTAAAAGACATCACCATAAAAACGTAAACCAAGACCATTACAGACTTCAATGAAAAATAAGGCATTTTCCACTCCAGATCTAAATGTATTCTCAAATGTCTATGCATGAATATTAGTGAGAAAAGCAAGCCTTATTTATTATATGGCATTGCATAACCTTTTAGTCCTTTATCGGAACTTTTAGGCGTTATCATATAATCAGTTACTTTTGCCTCACTCTATTCGTACTCTGATCTTATTTTACTCTGCTAGTTCTAATTAATTATCCTTCTCGCTGTCTTTCCTCATTACGTTATTATCAAAATCTAACGTTTAAAATGGACGCTAAATCGACTCAGGCCACAGTTTGTCTGGTTTGAAAAGATGACAATAGCATCTTTCAACCAATACAGGTTCATGATTTTTTGCGTATTTTATAAAAGGTCAGTCCTCCCAATACTTTCAAAATTATTGAAAAAATACGATATATATATATATATATATATATATATATATATATATATATATATATATATATATATATATATATATATATATATTTAATCCAAGGCGGGTCAGGGAAAGGCACTATCCATATGCATTTTATTAAAATATATGCCGACGTTTCACAACTCCACATAGTTGCATTTTCTAGGCTGCAAACAAGCGAACCTGGCAATCAATAAACTAATAAAATCCGAATTACATATAATTAAATTAAAACATTCAGAATGTAATTAATAAAACATTTACTTAAAGAACAAGCAAATGGCTGGTGACAACCTACCCAGAAGGAAGTTAAAAACACTACTGTACTCGTATAGAGTTACAACGAGAGAGAGAGAGAGAGAGAGAGAGAGAGAGAGAGAGAGAGAGAGAGAGAGAGAGAGAGAAAACAATAACAAACATACAGACAGAGAAAAACAGCTCAACAAGACCATCAGGCAATAAACAATTGTGTGGAAGACGTTTGGGAGTTTAAAGGTGGTACGGTCAATTTGATAATAATGGATTCCAGTATTGTTAAGTCGTGTTCTTTTTGTACCTGTCCTACTATTGAAAAATCTTTATTGTCTATATAGGTTTTACATATTTTTGAATGGTTTTTAATATTGGATTGTTTTCCAGGGGCTAGACAATCTGCTCCTGAGTTCTGAAGCTGACCCCCTCTGTAGCGCATCAATGCGCACTATCGCAACAGCCTGCTTTTTGTACATCCCCTCATGGATCCCCTGACTACATCTGGGGCACTTGTACTTATATATAACGTTGGATGTAAACAAAGGACTGAGCTTGTCTTTGAAAACTTGAAGAGAGAGAGACAACTGTTCGGGATTCTTCGGAATGAGTTTCAGGTTGAGGGCCGGTAATTCTTTTTGAATGATGGTTAAAAATTTTTTCCTGAAAGTGTCATCTTGTATGTAGGGGAACGCCGAGTACAAATTCATTTTAGGGACAGTGTGATATAGAGGAGGTGGCGTCATCTTCTTATTCAACATACTATTTAACTGTCTGAAGAACAGCCTTGATGGAAAACAGTTGTTCCTGAAATAGTTTGAAAGAGTTGTTATTTCTTCATGAAAGGTCAGCCAATTAGATGATAGAGTAAAAGCCCTGTAGAGGAGGGTAGCAACAGCGTTTAATTTAATATTGAAATAACACGAGCTATAAAAATTCATACCCAAACCCGTAAACGTACCTTTACGATATATACCCGTGTGGAATCCTACAAAGTTCTTGGAAACAAGAACGTCCAAAAATGGGAGTTTACTGTTAGATTCTTTTTCTAGCGTAAATGTTATGTTAGGATGTTGGGTATTGACGAAGTCCAAGAAAGAATCTGCATTAAAATCTTGTTTAAATGGGACAAACGTGTCATCAACATAACGTTTATAAAATAAAGGGAGGAAGGATAAGCTGTTGCTACCCTCCTCCACAGGGCTTTTACTCTATCATCTAATTGGCTGACCTTTCATGAAGAAATAACAACTCTTTCAAACTATTTCAGGAACAACTGTTTTCCATCAAGCTGGTTCTTCAGACAGTTAAATAGTATGAATTGAATAAGAAGATGACGCCACCTCCTCTATATCACACTGTCCCTAAACAAAATGATTTGTACTCGGCGTTCCCCTACATACAAGATGACACTTTCAGGAGGAAAAAATTTTTAACCATCATTCAAAAGAATTACCGGCCCTCAACCTGAAACTCATTCCGAAGAATCCCCGAACAGTTGTCTCTCCTTCTTCAAGTTCAAATTTAAACAAGCTCAGTCCTTTTTTGTTTAATCCAACGTTATATATAAGTACAAGTGCCCCAGATGTAGTCAGGGGATCCATGTGGGATGTACAAAGAGGCTGTTGCGAGTGCGCATTGATGCTCACAGAGGGGTCAGCTTCAGAACTGGGAGCAGATTGTCTAGCCCTGAACAATCCAATATTAAAAACCATTCAAAAATATGTAAAACCTATATAGACAATAAAGATTTTTCAATAGTAGGACAGGTACAAAAAGAACACGACTTAACAATACTTGAATCCATTATTATCAAATTGACCGTACCACCGTTAAACTCCCAAACGTCTTCCACACAATTGTTTATTGCCTGATGGTCTTGTTGAGCTGTTTTTCTCTGTCTGTATGTTTGTTATTGTTTTCTCTCTCTCTCTCTCTCTCTCTCTCTCTCTCTCTCTCTCTCTCTCGACGGCGTGTGATTCTCTCTCTCGTTGTAACTCTATACGAGTACAGTAGTGTTTTTAACTTCCTTCTGGGTAGGTTGTCACCAGCCATTTGCTTGTTCTTTAAGTAAATGTTTTATTAATTACATTCTGAATGTTTTAATTTAATTATATGTAATTCGGATTTTATTAGTTTATTGATTGCCATGTTCGCTTGTTTGCAGCCTAGAGTCTGCAACTATGTGGAGTTGTGAAACGTCGGCATATATTTTAATAAAATGCATATGGATAGTGCCTTTCCCTGACCCGCCTTGGATTGTTCTTCGAGCTGTTGCTCCGGAAATTGGAGTTATATATATATATATATATATATATATATATATTATATATATATATATATATATATATATATGTATATATATATATATAATATATATATATATATATATATAGATATATATATGAACAGTGTTGTATTGTTCAGAAAAAAATGCATATCTAGGCTGTTCCGTTTCAAATTAGTGACTTCAAGAAATATTCAAAGGCGACGTAAGATAGAAATGTCTTTGTCTCACCCAGCAAACAGTCCAGACGCTTGAAGGAAAAAACACGGAGTTTTGAGACTGAGGTACAAATTAAGCTATAGATAATACAAAATGGACGTTAATGAACTTGAAAAACAGAACGCGGCCGTTAGTGTCAGAACAAGAAGAGCTGAACGGAACCAGAAATTTTGTATTTGCCAAAGAAGAAAAACAAACTCCGGTTAATTGCCCAAATAATGGAGGAGACTTTGAGGAAGTTGGATAATCCTGAAGAAGTCGATGGTTGAGATTAAGGCGAACTTAGAGGCAAAACAAGGGCTTAATAGATAAGTTGCGTTAAGAAGGAAAGGGGGTGGCCCCTGTTGTGAACACTTGGGACTCTACCCACGCATATGATACCATCGTGCAAGGACAAAGTTAAATTTATTTATATTCATAGATATTGGAAAATATGAAGGCATATCTCAAAAAAAAAAAAAGAGTAAAATAGAAATGATGTTAC
>NC_061097.1:63618795-63621295 GCF_015104395.2 Macrobrachium nipponense | reverse complement strand
AAAGATCTTCCAGCGTGTGATGAAATGAGTGTCTGCCTGACACAAGGGAAGGGTCAATACTCAAACTAGCAAAGCCTTCAGCCGACTGTAACAGACTAACTGAATATCTATGTCTCTTGCCCTTTTTTAAGGCAAGCGAATGCTCTCAGGGCATGGCTCAGGATGCATTACTGGTGCATTCCTTCATATTAGAAAGAAAGTGGGTGGTTAATTATTGGTTTGGTGCCTTAGCTTAGAAGGGAAGCAGTGGATTATATTTATCGTCTGGTGTCCTCCCTCCAGAGAGATAAACGTCTATCCTAATGACAAAATTTCTTTGTGCCAGCCCCCAAATCCTATCTACATCGTCTTATTATGGATGTCTTCCGAATATACAGTGACATAGAAACTGTATAATATATATATATATATATATATATATATATATATATATATATATATATTATATATATATTGGTGTGTGTGTGTGTGTGTGTTATTTTTAAAATATTCAGGGTATAATTGGGGTGAAAAAAGGTATATTTAGAATGAAAATAGCATACCCTATCGGTACATAAGAAAAACTTTAGTATACCCTTTTCAATATAACCCTATGTCAAAGGGTGTAACATATACTTATGATCCCCTTACGTAGTGGTGTAACTTAGGCAAGAATACCCTTTTGCTGGGTATCTACACAATATATACCAGTGTATAATATTATATAAAAATAATATTTTAATCCATTACAACCCTTAGCTGTAGTTTTTATAAGCTTAAAGTATATAAAATCATAAGGTCCAATGAATCTCAAAAGTTTGGTTTATCAGTTTATAATTTTATAGCACTTGAAATTCAAAAAGTATACTGAAGACGGGAGCGTGATCTGAAGGCTCCGTGTATACAAGGCAGAAGTCGGTGTGGCAGGGCGGTTTGTGTACGTTTGAAAATATTGGCGCCACACTGTCTGGGATACACCGGCGACGATATCTCTTTGGAGAATTCAAGCTTTTTATAATCCACTTGGGAAAATTAGTTAGTTCCTGTATGTTGAAAATGAACAGTTTTATTAAGTTTCAACGAAAAAAAAAAAAATTCTTAGAAATCTTTAAAGCTTCAAAATATAGTTCAATAATTGCACCCACCACCACAAACACCTAACCAGTGTTTTGTGACCTTGTCAGGGGGTCTGAGCTCTCAGAGGCAGTGACATTAGACTAGCGACCCAAAAACTACAAAAACTATGTACTCGCTGCTATATGCGTACGTATATGTAATATAGGCTATATATATATATATATAGATATATATATATTATATATATATATATATATATATATATATCTATATTATATATATATATATATATATATATATATATATATATATATATATAGATATATATATATTATATTATATTGGCAACAATATAATTGCCAAGTACTGCATCAAAATCAACAAATATCTCAAAACGAACATGTTTATTAGTAACTTTTTTTTGTTTGCATTAGATTATCAGTGTAACATATGGTTATTTTGATAAAGAGTTAAAGTTCTTTTATGAAAAAATCAGATATACTTCCCGAATCCCATTTTGAGACCAAATGTAAATAGGGTATAATATTTATTATCAATACCCGCCTACCGATATGAGGTTATTTCTGAGCATTGGGTGTCTTAACCTTGAACCTTAGCTCAATCGTTATTAACCCTTTCTCACCTTGAACTATTTACAATTTATATATATATATATATATATATATATATATATATATATATATATATATCTATATATATATATATATACGCGACACACACACACACACACACACACACACACAAAACACACACACCACACATATATATATATATATATATATATATATATATATATATATATATATATATATATATATATATATATAGTATATATATATATATATATATGTTATATATATATATATATATATATGCTTAAAAAAAATCACAGTAGATGCACGTGACTTCATAAATAAGCGAATACCACGGGAAATGATAGTCAGGAATCCAAGCGCTTTCGTCTTTATTCAAGACATCGTCAAGGAGCTACTGAAAGTACAATCGGAGAGGAAGGCCTCAGGTACACAAGATCATTAATACCAAGTGGTTAATTATCAAAGGGTAAAAAATTAAAAAGGATAATCCAGGATTATCGGATATCACACGGTCACAAACTTAAATCAGATTCTGACCCTAACCGAAATTACAAAGTATCTTTACAGTCCAAAACATGTAAAAAAAAACTGAATATATTAATTTTGTTGCTTATATTTTATCTACAAACTTTTTTCATTATGAAAGCATCAAGTTTAAAAATAACCAAGACTTAAATTTAGAACATTTCTATTACATGTATGGGTTTAGTCAAGACACATAAAATCAAATAACCCTATCAGACCAATCATTAGTTCAGTGGGCTCAGTTTCGTATAATTTATCTAAATGGCTTGTAAAAATTCTTACTCCTTTGGTAGGAAATATTT
>NC_061097.1:63574742-63612242 GCF_015104395.2 Macrobrachium nipponense | reverse complement strand
AAACAATGAAAAAATGTGGCTCTGTCCGTGAACGCTCAGACGATCGCTGATGTTATATGGGATTTTAGAGAAAGCGAATAAGGAGACATTTCAGGATATTCAAAAATAAACAAAAGGAAAAAGAATCTGTTGACGACCGATTGCTGGTTGCTCTAGAGTCTAGAGTCTAGAGTCTAGACTCTAGACTGTCAAAGAAAAAAAATATCTTCGTAAGCGGCCCTCCTTTCCACTGACTTGTTTCGTTGAGTTTTTATTATTTTATTCCTTCCTTTGTAAACATCGTTTCTATTTTACTCTTTTTTTTTTTTTTTTTTTTTGAGATATGCCTTCATATTTTCCAATATCTATGAATATAAATAAATTTAACTTTGCCTTGCAGAGGTATCAGATGCTGGGTAGAGTCCAGTGGTTCACAACAGGCCCCTTTCCTTCTTAAGCAACTTATCTATAGAGCCCTTGTTTGCACTAAGTCGCCTTAATCTCAACCATCGACTTCTTCAGGATTATCCAACTTCCTCAAAGTCTCCTCCATTATTTGGGCAATTAACCGGAGTTTGTTTTTCTTCTTTGGCAAATACAAAATTTCTGGTTCCGTTCAGCTCTTCTTGTTCTGACACTAACGAGGCCGCGTTCTGTTTTTCAAGTTCATTAACGTCCATTTGTATTATCTATAGCTTAATTTGTACCTCAGTCTCAAAACTCCGTGTTTTTTCCTTCAAGCGTCTGGACTGTTTGCTGGGTGAGACAAACAAAGACATTTCTTATCTTACGTCGCCTTTGAATATTTCTTGAAGTCACTAATTTGAAACGGAACAGCCTAGATATGTATTTTTTTCTGAACAATACAACAACTGTTCATATATATATATATATATATATATATATATATATATATATATATATATATATTTATATATATATATATAACTCCAATTTCCGGAGCAACAGCTCGAAGAACAAATCCAAGGCGGGTCAGGGAAAGGCACTATCCATATGCATTTTATTAAAATATATGCCGACGTTTCACAACTCCACATAGTTGCATTTTCTAGGCTGCAAACAAGCGAACATGGCAATCAATAAACTAATAAAATCCGAATTACATAATAATTAAAATTAAAAACATTCAGAATGTAATTAATAAAACATTTACTTAAAGAACAAGCAAATGGCTGGTGACAACCTACCCAGAAGGAAGTTAAAAAACACTACTGTACTCGTATAGAGTTACAAACGAGGAGAGAACGAGAGAGAGAGAGAGGAGAGAGAGAGAGAGAGAGAGAACAATAACAAACATACAGACAGAGAAAAACAGCTCAACAAGACCATCAGGCAATAAACAATTGTGTGGAAGACGTTTGGAGTTTAATGGTGGTACGGTCAATTGATAATAATGGATTCCAGTATTGTTAAGTCGTGTTCTTTTTGTACCTGTCCTACTATTGAAAAATTCGTTATTGTCTATATAGGTTTTACATATTTTTGAATGGTTTTTAATATTGGATTGTTCAGGGCTAGACAATCTGCTCCCAATTCTGAAGCTGACCCCCTCTGTGAGCATCAATGCGCACTCGCAACAGCCTTCTTTGTACATCCCACATGGATCCCCTGACTACATCTGGGGCACTTGTACTTATATATAACGTTGGATGTAAACAAAGGACTGAGCTTGTCTTTGAACTTGAAGAGAGAGCCAACTGTTCGGGATTCTTCGGAATGAGTTTCAGGTTGAGGGCCGGTAATTCTTTTTGAATGATGGTTAAAAATTTCTTCCTGAAAGTGTCATCTTGGTATGTAGGGGAACGCCGAGTACAAATTCATTTAGGGCCAGTGTGATATAGAGGAGGGTGGCGTCATCTTTTTTTTTTTTTGTTTTCATACTCAACATTACTATTTAAACTGTCGTGAAGAACAGCCTTGATGAAAACAGTTGTTCCTGAAATAGTTTGAAAGAGTTGTTATTTCTTCATGAAAGGTCAGCCAATTAGATGATAGAGTAAAAGCCCTGTGGAGGAGGGTAGCAACAGCTTATCCTTCCTCCCTTTTTTATTTATAAAACGTTATGTTGATGACACGTTTGTCCCATTTAAACAAGATTTTAATGCAGATTCTTCTTGGACTTCGTCAATACCCAACACCCTAACATAACATTTACGCTAGAAAAAGAATCTAACAGTAAAACTCCCATTTTTTGGGAGTTCTTGTTTCCAAGAAACTTTGTAGGATTCCACACGGGTATATATCGTAAAGGTACGTTTACGGGTTTGGTTTGGGTAGAATTTTTATAGCTCGTGTTATTTCAATTTTAAATTAAACGCTGTTGCACCCTCCTCTACAGGGCTTTTACTCTATCATCTAATTGGCTGACCTTTCATGAAGAAATAACAACTCTTTCAAACTATTTCAGGAACAACTGTTTTCCATCAAGGCTGTTCTTCAGACAGTTAAATAGTATGTTGAATAAGAAGATGACGCCAACTCCTCTATATCACACTGTCCCTAAAATGAATTTGTACTCGGCGTTCCCCTACATACAAGATGACACTTTCAGGAAGAAATTTTTAACCATCATTCAAAAAGAATTACCGGCCCTCAACCTGAAACTCATTCCGAAGAATCCCCGAACAGTTGGCTCTCTCTTCAAGTTCAAAGACAAGCTCAGTCCTTTGTTTACATCCAACGTTATATATAAGTACAAGTGCCCCAGATGTAGTCAGGGGATCCATGTGGGATGACAGAGGCTGTTGCGAGTGCGCCAATTGATGCTCACAGAGGGGTCAGCTTCAGAACTGGAGCAGATTGTCTAGCCCTGAACAATCCAATATTAAAACCATTCAAAAATATGTAAAACCTATACAGACAATAACGATTTTTTCAATAGTAGGACAGGTACAAAAAGAACACGACTTAACAATACTGGAATCCATTATTATCAAATTGACCGTACCACCGTTAAACTCCCAAACGTCTTCCACACAATTGTTTATTGCCTGATGGTCTTGTTGAGCTGTTTTTCTCTGTCTGTATGTTTGTTATTGTTTTCTCTCTCTCTCTCTCTCTCTCTCTCTCTCTCTCTCTCTCTCTCTCTCTCTCTCTCGTTTGTAAACTCTATACGAGTAACAGTAGTGTTTTTAACTTCCTTCTGGGTAGGTTGTCACCAGCCATTTGCTTGTTCTTTAAGTTAAAGTTTTATTAATTACATTCTGAATGTTTTAATTTAATTATATGTAATTCGGATTTTATTAGTTTATTGATTGCCATGTTCGCTTGTTTGCCAGCCTAAGAAAATGCAACTATGTGGAGTTGTGAAACGTCGGCATCATATTTTAATAAAATGCATATTGGATAGTGCCTTTCCCTGACCCGCCTTGGATTATATATATATATTATATATCATATATATATATATATATATATATATATATATATATATATATATATATATATCGTATTTTTTTAATAATTTTGAAAGTATTGGGAGGACTGACCTTTTATTTTAAAATACGCAAAAAAAATCATGAACTGTATTGGTTGAAAGATGCTATTGTCATCTTTTCAAACCAGACAAACTGTGGCCTGAGTCGATTTAGCGTCCATTTTAAACGTTAGATTTTGATAATAACGTAATGAGGAAAGACAGCGAGAAGGATAATTAATTAGAACTAGCAGAGTAAAATAAGATCAGAGTACGAATAGAGTGAGGCAAAAGTAACTGATTATATGATAACGCCTAAAAGTTCCGATAAAGGACTAAAAGGTTATGCAATGCCATATAATAAATAAGGCTTGCTTTCTCACTAATATTCATGCATAGACATGTTTGAGAATAAGTTTAGATTCTGAGTGGAAAATGCCTTATTTTCATTGAAGTCTGTAATGGTCTTGCGGTTTACGTTTTTATGGTGATGTCTTTTAACTGGGAGAAATTTACTTAGGCAAACGTATTGAGGGAGAAATCATTTGAAATTAAAGTGTCATTAGTATGCATGAATGAAATATTATTGATATTCATCTAAAATACTCAGCGCTATTTATATATCTGTCGATGAAGAAAGAAAACTGTCATACAAGATCGTTTAAACTGATAAAGGTACAATTGCAAACAAGATTTAAGCCATGGCTTCCATGACACCCTGCCAAATAATGATTTAATATATGACTAACATGTAACTTTATTTAAAGAATAATGATTATGAATACATTAGAAAGAAGGGGAAAGCTACCACTTTTTACAAAAACAGTCATTTGTATATCATTCCACGAAAAAACAGCTGTTTCCATTTACATTTAACTTTTATACCCAACTCACCTAAGATAGAGTTCAACTGCAAATAACATTGTGTGCAATGAATATGGTAAAGCTATCAAATAAGCAATATTTTCATGCACAAATGATTCTCTCCACACCGGCTTCATCGTATGAAAAAGGAAAGGGTTCTGCTTCATTCGATTATTCATATTCTGTGAGTCATGAAAATGATGTCTTTTGCATGAGAAATTCGTGATGCAATTAAAATTAAGAGTAATCGCAGAAATGGAAGGAATCTCATGACAAGGAATGCAGAAATTAGATCGCAATGCTTTATGACAATCGGAACTTGATTTAACACAATTAAGAAGAATAGTTATTTTTTTTCAGATGTTGATCACAATATTTAGCAAATGAAAAACAAAGGGTGTACGGATTTTCAGCAATTATGAAATAAGAAACGAAGACAAACATATTTTCTAGCAAATGGCAATAAATAGTTTGTAACATTCATTGAAAATTCCCACATCTGACAATAACTATTTATTCTATGTCCTTTCAAGATCTGTGTAATTATTGCATTATTCAGCTTATGATGGTGTTAATGATTCCTCTTCAATATTCTTTGCAGCTTACGTTTTAGCGACTACGATGACATATTTGTCCATTGCAATTAATTATTTCTTTGTAAGATTATTTGTGACTTCACATTATATTGTTCCTTTCATTTGACTATAATGGATAAGAAAATATCATGTACAAAAGCAACTTTATCATCTAAAACAAGGTTAAAATGAAATTTGATGGCTATTTTAATAAGATATGTCCCTAGATAGGTCATCAAATTTAGGACGAATGACTTACCATGGTTTGATGATACAAACAGAGGAAATTCAACACATGGAGACAAAATGGTTCAAATGCAAATGACACAATTTTTTTTAGTCTAGCCACACTGCGAAAAGAACTTTACCATACAGCCCAGAGAAATTACAATAATCCCTTAAAGTGAAAACTTGAATGAATTACTTAGCCTCATTTGTGGTAGATCAAACTAGCATCATCTGTCTTTAGGTCAGCCTCGTCTTCCATTCAATCACTACTAACAGATGCTGGTAGATTGGTTTACCTTCCCTTGGGAAAGGCTAAAAACTGCTGGGGATGTTCCTCCCCCTGATACATGTCATCCTGCACCTATTTTTACAAAAATTTGCGTTTTTGCTGTAGGGATGTTATGAAGATTATGGATAATCTTCATAACTGGGATAGAGAAGTTCGCCTAATGGTTTCTTTCCATTATTACACACACACACACACACACACACACACACACACACACACACACACACACACACATATATATATATATATATATATATATATATATATATATATATATATATATATATATATATATATATATATGTGTGTGTCCTAGAATTGCACTGAACCAGTACAAAAAGAGCATAATTCACTGGCAAAAGCCCTCCACTGGAGCCTGCGCAAGAAACATCAGCTACCTTGCAGTAATAAGTGGTACTAGCACCAACCTGAAGGATTGATAGAAAACGATTAGGCAAAAATCTTCTGGGACTATTGTATCAGAACAGATAGGGTGATACGTGTAAATAACCCAGACGTGACGTTGATTTACAAAATCAAGAAGAAAGTATCACTCATTGATTTCGCAATACCATGGGACACCAGAGTTGAAGAGAAAGAGAGGGAAAAAGGGATAAGTATCAAGACCTGAAAATAGAAATAAGAAGGATATGGGATATGTCAGTGGAAATATTACCCATAATCATAGGAGCACTAGGCACGATCCCAAGATCCCTGGAAAAGGTTTCTAGACAAACTAGAGGCTGAAGTAGCTCCAGGACTCATGCAGAGAGTGTGATCCTAGAAAACCGAGCACAAAATAAGAAAAGTTATGGACTCCTAAGGAGGCAGGATGCAACCAAGAACCCCACACGATAAATACCACCCAGTCGAATTGGACTGTGATAAACCCCCCCCCCCCCAACCCCCACCCCCAAAAAATATAATACTAATAAGAAAACGGTTAGGTGAATGAATCAGTCAGGTTTCCACTAGAGGTGTAATTGCTAGTTTTCTTCACTAGCTATATTGCTGTTTTTTTTTTTTTTTCACTAACCTTGTTTTGTCTATGATGAAACTACTGTAGCGAATACATAGCCAGCCTTGGGACCACTCTAAGAGAAGTTAACAAAACATAACTAAAGATGCAAGTTGCCAGCGTATCTTGAAGCAAAACCGTCACTTTGTACGTACAATAGGCAAAGGTGACCAACACAAAACTCAGCACTAAAGCAGATTTCTAGGAGACAGAAACAAGCAACTCAAACATTTAAGCTGATCGTTTGTTTGTCTAAGTATTTGTACCAGTTTTATTTCATGATCGAAGCAGGTAGTAATCTTTATGCAAGGTTTCCCTGTGCAAGTAATTAGCATAATGCATTCTGCATCAGTGTCCGGCTACTCGTCAGCCCTTTCAATTACGCTTCTGTTGCCCATTAAATCTTGCCTGGAATGTTCTCGTTGATCATTCAGACTTATCGTGTGATGTTAATAAAAAAAAACCTTGCATAGAAGGAATGATTTTCAGTTCAAAATGATTTTATAAATATATTGTTTACCTTTTCAGCTCGGGGAAGGAAGACAGATGTATCTCGAGATCATGGCAACATTGTGTTCAAATAACAATGCAACTTACAGCAAAGTCCGCACATCACCGAGAAATTATAGATCCGCACCGGGATGTGTAGTGTTAATTTTCCACTTCCTAGCATACCTTATATCGAAACTTATTCGGTTATAATCAGTTAAATCACTTAACTAATGCAATTGCCTAATGCATATTTGCCGTTGTTTTCTCAAAATAAATAAATAATAAAATAAAATAAAAACTCATTAAACATGACTAAGTTTACAATAATGTAAGTCAGCCTTCACCCTGAGATTATTGAAGAAACGGTCCCTACTGCAAACATTCTATGATTCTAGAAGCGACCCTTCCTTTTAAATAGTAAATCATATGAACTGAATAATAGTCAACAAAATAGCAATAGTTATCCAGTATGAATTGTATTCGTGGTTCCTGCACCTCGCTGCATTCCCCAGTTGTTACCTAATTAATATAATGGTATTTATGACGTACTGGTATGGGTTCATATTCACTTAATTCATTAGAAAATATGGTAATTGGCTGTGTGTTTGTGTGTGTGGTCTTTAATTATCTGTATTTCAGAATAGTAACAAAGAAGGTTCTGCCATGGCCGTAATATTTGAATACTGAAAAGTGAACTTCATAAATCTATTTACTTTCTCAGCCGTTTCGTGTTTTTATTCGCCGTTTTTGTGGAATAGGAATAAAAAGAAAAATACCTGTAAGATTGTTCGTTTCATATTTTAAGTATCATTGTTATTTAATGAATAGAGGAGAGGCGGTGGCTCGGCGAGGGCTGAATTTAAGCATCTATATTGCAAAAATGTCGTTACAAACTTTGAAAGTGAACCTCCAACGAACTTCCCTCTCCATAATTATCAGATATTTTATCCTGCAGCTTTCAAGTTCTCAGAACTTGATGACAGTGATTCTTGGCGATCGCTTCATAAGGGAGCTAATTGATCTGCGATGGCTCACCCCAAACTGGATGGGAGGGCAAATGATTTTGGGAACAAGAAACAGGTATAATTTTAATAATCCTCTTTCAAAAACGAAAAAGAGAGAGAAAGTGGGATTACAACTAAAAATAATCATGATAGAATGTCGTCATTTCCTTGACAGACCTCTCAGCAGTTGCATACAAGATATTTCCACTTCACAATTAAACTACTTTTAAGACAACAAATTCTATTTTGAGAAATCGAGAGAGTTAAGATTTAATTTATCAGTAATATTAAACAGTCTTACGATAAAAGATTCTCTAATTACTAAAATGAATTGAAGAAACTTTGCGATAGTAAGGTTTACATTTCGCTTCAAAGGCTTCTAGAATCTTCTAACATGATGCAACATTGCGGAATCTTGTGCAATCAGTCACGTGTTTTTTGCTAAAAAAAACAATGACTGGTTACTGCGCGTCCAATGCAGATTGCAAATGCAATGTATGATTAAATATTTATAAAAAAGATGACAAAAAAAGCGAAACTCGGGAGAGGATGTCTTACCTTAACTATTTGGGTGACAAATTGTTAAAACAAGTCGAAGAACTCGAGCATTCCTTGGAATAAGGGTTGAGAGCAATTTTCTGCTTCGAATGTACAGTGGGGCTCAAATCTCATGCGACATGATTCTTTTTGTATCGTCCAGATTCTCAGACTCAACCAGGGCTGCCGAAGTGTGGAAATGACGTCACTAATACGGCTTATCTTGTCCCACATTGTGATTAGATGTGGAGTGTGGAATCCACACGTAAAAATTTCCACGCATTTTACTTAAAGAGCGTATGCTAGTTAAAATCTAATAATAAATAATGAAAATTGTTTACTATTCTATTTTATAAGTCTCACACAAATATCCATAAAAATAAATAATTAATTTTATCCTTTTTAATTGTGGATGCGTTTGGATGTTATCAGATGCATAACGCTGACCGTTGATTCATGTCAAACCAAGACCTAGAATATAAGCTAGATCTTGACCGTACGAACTGGCTGGCGCCAGCGTCAGCCAACCTCAGTTACCTACCAAAATTATTTTCAATATGGTTCTCAACAAAATCTACATTTATTCTTTTTCATAATACTAGAGAGTATTCTTAATTTGCTAGTTTTGATGGTATATTTTCTTGAAAATTTTGTGAAATGTATGCATACATTTATACTGCCACCCCTTTGGTAGCAAATTATTTTTCAGCGACGCACTTTACAGCTTTACAAAAAAACACACATTGCAATTTTACGACCTTAGCAAAAATCATAGGCTAGTTATCAGTATAGATGATAGAGCTCATGATTTCGTTGTCAGTTGATATTGCCATAAATGAATGACTATGAGTATAACAACAATAAAAGTGAGAAATTGTATAATGCAGTGGTAATTAAATCCTCATGTAAAATAAAATGGTTCAGACATTAGCCAAGGTCCAGGATACGTTGCCAGTTTACTTTACTCTAAAAAACAAAAAATAAGACATCATTTGCAGCTTCAATTCTTCATGAAAGTTATTGTTATTATGTAATTGCAATGATACAATACAGCGATAATTATTTTTTAAAGTTCACTTGCGAGCATATAACCAACAATGTTAGTTGGCCCAACATATAGGTCTAGTCATTATATATATATGGCAATATTGCCGGATTGAACATCATAAATTTATCGTTATATATCATTACGATGATGTGATTAAAATGCCTTATATATATAAACTTGTTGTAAAACACCTATGATACTTTTTTCATTGTCAAATTAAATCAGTTTCATTGCAGTTTTTCATCATCATATTAAAAGAGTGCCGACTGTTGTTGAGAAGTTTTTTGCTTCTTTAACCCTCTCATAAAAAAAAAAAACAATAAAAATCTACTAAATGATTTAAACAATGAGATAAAACGGAGAGGTCATTGTTCTATCTTATTTATCAGTAAGAAAAAAAAAAAAAAAAAAAGCTACTGCTTGGGAATTCATACGCTAAGTTTTGAGCACTACAAGATCATGTTAAACAACTTTTACATTCCTCAGAGTTCGATAAAGTCGAATATAATGCATAACTGGCAACTGTCTGAGACAGAGTGTGGATTTCCTTAGTGTGGAAATCTGGCAGCCCTGCGGCTGAAGCATTCTACTAGCTATTCCTATTGAATTGGAAGCAATTTAGTCACATCGGCCTAATCGCCGGTTTCCTTTCTCTATAACAAGAGCTCACTAATGCAAATCCCACAAATGTTACGTAACCATGTTACCTGCACATTCCACATGATAGATACCTAGATATTACTATTCAAGCAGTCATCGAAAGAGGTAAAAAAAGAACAAAAATATCTACCTTGGTTTCTGCTTCATTCACTCATTCCATTCCATGGCCACCACAGTGTTGCCAAAGTGCGGAGAAACGACCAAAAGTGCGGAGAAGATTCGAGGGGAGTCATTGAATGCAGAGCTGAGGTCTGCACTCTCACGTATGCGGCGCTGTAGGTCCGCATATATATTTATGCTTTTAAAACTTTTTTTCCATCAATGAAAATGATTGAAATTATATGATATTTTTGAAAGTACTAATATTTTTGAAAAATTAACCATTTTCACTAGTCTCGAGTGTTCACGCGCCAATATCAAATACGATCATGCGATTGTCAATTAAGAACTGATTTTGACAACAGCATATGACGTAACCCAAACGTGATGTTTTAAAATGCATTCATTCTTTAGGTCCAGCAATCTTCAATTTGCGTTTGTAATTCATATATATATATATATATATATAGATATATATATATATATATATATATATATATATATATATATATATATATATATACATACATATAGTTTAGTAAAATTTAATTAATTTGTGAATTAATCTCAGGGTGAAGGCTGACTTACATTATTGTAAACTTAGTCATGTTTAATGAGTTTTTTATTTTATTTATTTATTTATTTTATTTATTTTGAGAAAACAACGGCCAATATGCATTAGGCAATTGCATTAGTTGAAGTGATTTAACTGATTATAACCGAATAAGTTTCGATATAAGTATGCTAGGAAGTGAAATTAACACTACACATCCCGGTGCGGAGCTATAATTTCTCGGTGATGTGCGGACTTTGCGGTAACCCTGGCTCCGGCATCGCATTACAGACGACAGGCCCATTGGCCATGTCCGGTGCTGCACCCAGAGACGCGATTGCAGTTGGCCATTGCCTTCAATACGTGTCTTCACACTATGCGATTGTTTTCCTGCGTATAAGTGCGACAGCAGTAGACTTCCACAGTTCCACTGCTTCTGGTGATCGGGTGCATTGGGTATTGAAAAACATTTGAGGGATATAAATAGTGTTATCCCGTTGCTGAATAACCACTTGTTCCATGCAACGAAAAAACACCATACAATAATAATAAACAATAGTGTTATTCGTAAATAGAAAGAACTACAGGTATGGATTTGCTTAAGTATAAACTACTGAGAAATGATTTACTAAATGATTTGCTGTTTTTTTCATTAAGATTACATTTTACGTTTTTGATACTGAAATTATTAGAAGGTTATCGGCAAGATTATTGATATAAAAGAGGACTAAAAGTTGTTTTTGATTTTGATATATATTTTTGGATTTTTTTAGAAGTTTTTATAGTTTAACACTTACGTTTTACTTACATTAATTAATGAAACAGAGATATGGATTTTTTTTATATCACCCGTAAAAAAGATTTGTTTTTATATAGATATATCAGTTTATACTTTTGATAAATAGAGATGTTTCAGCTAACACTAGTTGATTTCATTTCTCCTTTTTAATTTCTATATGGAAAAGCAAATTTACAAGAAAAGGTCCATATTATTTCCTCTTACTTGATGGTAACTGCCAGTTGTTGTGCTGGCGAAATATCATCTCTGAATGTCGTATTTCTTTTAGCGACTGGTCATGCAGATGTGACAAGAGTTCCTCAAAGGTTGTTTTAGACATTCTGAAGTAATTGCAAAATTTATCATTATCTCTCTTCAGCTCCTCGAAAATTGTGACAAATGCACCGTACAAGTGCCTTTGTGTATTCAAAGGGTGTACCGAGTGAATTCTAGGTTTTCTCTTCTTTTTTCTCAAATGTAATAAATAAAGACAATTTTCTCTTCCTGTATATGTAGTCACCACCACAGGCTGAGAGCAGACTGCAAGCGCTTGTCAAAAATTGGGACACTTTGTGCGGCAGTCGGACAAATGTACGATTTGCGCAATTTTGTGTCGCATTTAGATCCGGCACCGCAATCGTATCTTGGTGCGACTAGAATCGCATAGTGTGAAAGGGCCCGATTCAGCAGCAGAGGGAGGGAACGAACTATTGTGCGCGACAGTACCATGTATGGCTTATCTAATCCATGGAGATGGTAGAGATGTTTATGCCGGGAACTACTAAAAACAATTTTAGCTGCTCCATTTATTGATGAACTGTGCTGATTGCTCGAAAAATATTCTTGAAAAGTCTGTTGTTATTGTTAGATTGAACGTACGACTGCCTGTACTTTATGCACATTTTCAAAGTAATATAAAGTAATTTACAATTTACACTAAAGACACAAGTTAAAGTTCGGTAAAGAGACTTCGTTTCTGGGAAATTGCTTTCTCGTTGTAACAGGCCTAGTTAAACGAACGAATAATGAGACCACCAGGAGCTCGAAATGATTTGTTTGAATTAGTATTTCTTATTAGGCTTCCATCATGCAGACGATCTAAAAAGTCACATTTGAAGTTATTTTACATGGTGTTTTGTATACTTCGTTCATTGTTTACCTTGGCGCGTTCGTTTCAACTTTGTGCGTTCATTCTGATAGGGTGTCATCGCCCGCCCGTCCCGGGACGGGCTGGCCCGGGCCCGTTCCCGGGGCCCTCCCTACGCCCGTCCCGGGACGCCTGTCGGGCCGCGCCCAGCCACCCGTCCCGGGACGCCATGGCGGGCCGTCGCCCGCCCGTCCCGGGACCGGGGCTGCCCTGGCCCGGGCGTCGCCTCCCGCCCGTCCGGGACGCCTGGCGGGGGGCCGTCGCCGGCCCGTACCCCCCCCCCCGGGGGCCGTCCGGCGGGCCGTCGCCCGCCCGTCCCGCCCGGGACCGCCCAGCCTGGCGGGGCCGTCGCCCCGCCCGTCCCCGGGACGCCAGGGGGCCCGTCCCGCCTCCGCCCAGTCCCGGGACGCCAGGCGGGCCGGTCGCCCGCCCGTCCCGGGACGGCCTGGTCCGGGCCCGTCCCGGCGGGCCGTCCCGGGCCCGCTGCCCGGGCCGTCGCCCGCCCGTCCCGGGACGCCTTGGGGGCCCGTCGCCCACCCGCCCGTCCCGGGACGCCTGGCGGGCCCGTCGCCCCGCCCGTTCCCCGGGACGCCCTGGCCCGGGCCGCCGGCCCGGGCCCGTACCCGGGGACGGGCCTTGGCCCGGGCCCGTTCGCACGGGCCCCGTCCCGTGCCCAGCCTGGGGGCGACGGCCGCCCGTCCCGGGAGCCTGGCGGGCCGTCCCGCCCCCCGTCCCGGGACGCTCGCCCGCCCGTCGCCAACCCCGCCCGTCCGGGACGCCTGGCGGGGGCCGTCGCCCGCCCGTCCCGGACGCCGGCGGCCGTCGCCCACCGCCCCGTCCCGGGACGCAGGCGGGCCGTCGCCTCCCTCCCGTCCCGGGACGCCCCTGGCGGGCCGTCGCCCGCCCGTCCGGGACGCCTCCTGGCGGCCGTGCCGCCCGTCCCGGGACGCCCCTGGAGGGCCGCCCGCCAGGCGTCCCGGGACGCCTGGCGGGCCGTCTCGCCCCCGCCCGTCCCGGGACGCCAGGCGGGCCGTCGCCCCCCGCCCCGTCCCCGGGACGCCAGGCGGGCCGTCGCCCGCCGTCCCGGGACGCCTGGCGGGCCGTCCCCCCCCCCCCCGCGCCCGCCCGTCCCCGGGACGACTGGCGGGCCGTCGCGCCGCCAGTCCCGGGAGCCTGGCGGGCCGTTCGCTCCGCCGTCCCGGGACGCCTGGCGGGCCGTCGGCCATCCCGGCCCGTTCCCGGGACGCCCCCTGGCGGGCCGTCGCCGCCCGTACGGGACGCCTGGCGGGCCGTTCGCCCGCCCCGTCCCGGGACCCGGGCCTAGGCGGGCCGTCGCCCCGGCCCGGGTCCGGTACGCCAGGCGGGCCCCCCGTCGCAACAGCCCGTCCGGGGACGGCCAGGCGGGCCGTCCCGGCCCAGGGCCGTCCCGGGACGCCAGGCGGGCAGTCCCCGCCCGCCCTCCCGGGACGCCAGGCGGGCCGTCGCCCCGCCCGTCCCGGGAACGCCTGGCGGGCCGTCGGGGCCCGGCCAGTCACGGGCAGGGCCTGGCCTGGCGGGCCCGTCGCCCCCCGCCCAGTCCCGGGAACGCCTGGCGGGACCGTCGGCCCGGGCCCGTCCCGGGACGCCTGGCCCGGGACCCGTCGCCCGCCCCGGTCCCGGGACGCCCTGGCGGGCCCAGTCGGCACCCGCCCGTCACCCCGAGGGACGCCGGCCAGGGCCGTCGGCCTCACGGCCCGTCCCGGGACGCCTGGCTTGGCCGTCGCCCGCCCGTCCCGGGGACGCTGGCGGGCCGTCGGCCCGGGACCGTCCCGGGCCGCCCTGGCGGGCCGTCTCCCGCCCGTCCGGGACGCCTGGCGGGCCGTCGCCCGCCAGTCCCCGGGACGGCCTGGCTGGGCCGCGGCCCCGCCCGTCCCGGGACGGCCTGGCGGGCCGTCGGGCCACCGGGCCCGTCACCGGGACCCGCATGGCGGGCCGTCGGCCACCGCCCGTCCCGGGACGCCTGGCGGGCCGTCGCCCGCCCGTCCCGGGGACGGCCAGGAGGGCCGTCGCCCGCCCGTCCCGGGAACGCCTGGCGGGCCGTCGCCGCCCGTCCCGCCGGAAGCCTGGCGGGCCGTCGCCCGCCCGTCCCCGGGACGCCTGGCGGGCCGTCGCCCGCCTCCCGTTCCCGGACCCCCGGGCATGGCGGGCCGTCCGCCCCGCCCGTCCGGGACGCCTGGCGGGCCGTCGCACCCGCCCGTCCCGGGACGCCTGGCGGGGCCGTCGCCGCCTGGGGGGACTCCGTCCCGGACGCCTGGCCCGGGCCCGTTCGCCCGCCCGTCGGGACGCCTGGCGGGCCGTCGCACCGCCAGTCCCGGGACGCCGAGGCGGGCCGTCGCCCGCCCCGTCCCGGGTACCCGGGCCAGGCGGGGCGCCGTCGCCCGCCCGTCCCGGGACGCCAGGCGGGCCGTCGGCCCGGGCCCGTCCGGGACGCCAGGCGGGCCGTCCCGGCCGCCCGTTCACCCGGGAGCCTGGCGGGCCGTCGCCCCCCGCCCGTCCCGGGAGCCTGGGCGGGGCCGTCGCCCTTCCCGCCCGTTTCAGGGACGCCCTGGCGGGACGTCGCCCGCCCGTCCCGAGGAAGCCTGGCGGGCCGTCGCCCGCCCGTCCCGGGACCCGCCCTTGGCGGGCCCGGTTCGCCCGCCCGGCCCGGGAGCCTGGCGGGCCGTCGCCCGCCCGTCCCGGGACGGCCTGGCTGGCCGTCGCCCGGCCCGTCCCGGGACCCGGGACTGGCGGGCCGTCGCCCGCCCGTCCCGGACGGCCTGGCGGGCCGTCGGGCCCGCCCGTCCCGGGACGCCTGGCGGGCCGTCGCCCGGGCACGTCCCGGGCGCCTGGGGGCCGTCGCCCCGCCCGTAACCGGGACGCTGGGGGCGTTCGCCGCCCGGTCCCGGGACCGCCCTGGCGGGCCGTCGCACCCGCCCGTCCCCAGGGAGCCCTGGCGCCGTCGCTTCCGCCACGTCCCGGGACGGGCCCCCCCCAGGCGGGCCCGTCGCCCCCGCCCGTCCCGGGACCCGCCTGGCGGGACCCGGGTAGCCCGCCCGTCCCGGGACGCCTGGCGGGCCGTCCGCCCAGCCCGTCCCGGGACGCCTGGCGGGCCGTCGCCCGCCCGTCCCGGGACCCTGGCGGGCCGTCGCCCCGGGCCCGGGTCCCGGGACGCTGGCGGGCCTCCCGCACTTTCCCGCCGTCCCGGGACGCCTGGCGGGGCCGGTCGCCCCGGGTCCGTCCGGGACGCTGGGGGCCGGTCGCCCGGCCCGTTCCCGGGCCGCCCCGGCGGGCCCCGTCGCCCGCCCCGTCCCGGGACGCCAGGCCGGGGCCGTCGCCCGCCCGTCCCGGGACGCCAGGCGGGCCTGTCGCCCCGCCGTTCCCGGGACGCCAGGCGGGCCGTCGGCCCCCGGGCCCGTTTTTCCCGGGAAGCCAGGCGGGCCGTCGCCCGCCCGTCCCGGGGACGCCTGGCGGGCCGTCGCCCGCCCCGTTTCCCGGGACCCGGGCCAGGCGCGGCCGTCGCCCCCGCCCGTCCGGGACGCTGGGCCGGGCCGTCCGCACGCCCCGTCCCGGGACGCCCTGGCCGGGCCGTTCGCCCGGCCCGTCCAGGGACGCCTCCTGGCCGGGGACGTCGCCCGGCCCGTCCCGGAGCCTTGGCGGGCCGTTCGCCGGCCCGCCCGGGACGCCTGGCGGGCCGTCGCACCTGCCCGTTCCCGGGACGCCTGGCGGGCCCGTCGCCCGCCCGTCCCGGGACGCCTGGCTGGCCGTCGCCCGGCCCGGGTTCCCGGGACGCCTGGCGGGGCCCCCCGTCCCGGGCACGCCCGTCCCGGGAGCCTGGCGGGCCGCGCCCGCCCGGTTCCCGGGACCGCCTGCGGGGCCGAGCTCCCGCCCGTCCCGGGACGCCTGCGGGCCGTCGCCCGGGCCCGTCCCGGGACCCGCCTGGCGGCCGTCGCCCGCCCGGTCCCGGGACGCCTGGCGGGGCGTCGCCCGGGCCCGTTCCCGGGACGCCTGGCCCGGGCCCGTCCCGGGCATCCCGCCCGTCCCGGGGACTGCTGCGGGCCGTCGCCCGCCACGGTTCCCGGGCACCGCCTGGCGGGCCGTCCCGCCCGCCCGTTTTCCCGGACCCGGGCCAAAGGCGGGCCGTCGCCCCGCCCGTCCGGGACCGAATGGCGGCGGCCGTCCGACCCGCACGTTCCCGGGGAGCCTGGCGGGCCGTCGCCCGCCCCGTCCCGGGACGCCTGGCGGGCCGTGGGTCCCGCCCGGCCCGTCCGGGGCGCATGGCCGGGCCGTCCGCCACCCGCCCAGTCCCGGGACGCCTGGCGGGCCGTCGCCGGCCCGGTCCCGGGACGCCGGCGGGCCGTCGCCGGCCCGTCCCCCGGGGGGGGGGACGCCCTGGGCGGCCGCGCAGGGGCCCGTCCCGGGACGCCTGGCCCGGGCCCGTCGCCCCCCGCCCGTCCCGGGACGCCGGCGGGCCGTCGGCCCGGCCCGTCCCGGGGACGCCTGGCGGGCGTCGCTCCCGCCCGTCCCGGGACGCTGGGGGCCGTTCGCCCGCCCGTCCCGGGACGGCCTGGGCGGGCCGTCGCCCGCCCGTTCCCGGGACCCGTGGCGGGCTTTGCCCTGCCCTCCCTATAGAGAGTAACACCTCTGCTTAACCTTTAGAACCAGAATATGCCACTGAATCCTTTCAATTCTCCAGGGCCTTCTCTCATCCTCTGCTTCTTCTCTTCGCATGCCAGAATCTTCTCTGAATCCTCTCCTTCTTATCCTTGCACTCCACAAATCTTCTCTGAAGTCTCTGCTTCTTCTTCTGACGCTCCCTGAATCTTCTCTTAATCCTCTGCTTCTCCTGGCACTCCACCAATCTTTTCTCAATGTTTCCCTTCTCCTGCCCCTCCCCCAATCTTCTCTCTATCCTCTGCTTCCAATCTTGCCACTCCACCATCCTTTCATTTTCCTTTCCCTTTCACCAATCAATAAAACTCTATTACAAACCGTTTAATACTTATTTCCAGATAACTTTCCATTCCTTCAACCATTAACAAACCAAACTTATTACCAGATAAACATCAAACCTTCCATATAGTACACTTCCAAAACTTTCATCAAATACAAACCTTTACTTTTCTCAATCATAAAATCAAGTATTGCACTTCACTCTTAAAATCCATTCCAAACCTAAAATCAATTCTAACACATGCATTTATCAAACAAGTCCTTTCAATTCCAGTTAAACTCCAATTATTATCTAAATAACAAAATTTGCTAAAAAAATTCATTGTGTAAATGAAAATCGTACTTTCTAGATAAACTTTATTGATTTCAATAAAAAAAAAAAACTTTTCCCCCCAATACAACAAACACATCCTCCTCAATTTTTTCACATCTGATCCCTCTTCACAAGGCCAGCTTAGACTTGGTCGCTCCATTCCTTGAACATGGACAGCTGCTCCTTCATTTTCCACTTCTTCCTTTCTCCACGGCATCTGCTAAATTTCCCAGGCAAACTTCCTTTCTTTCAACTGGCCAAACCAATTTCCTCCTTCGCTCCTCGCACCTCTCCAACCTCATCTTCCCAAGTGGTCGTTCCGTTCGCCCTGAACACCGCTCTTTCCTATCCAGCCACTTGAAGCCATGATTTCCTTCCTCTACAAGGCCACCTCAGCGTCCTTTCTCTCATTTTGCAACCTCAACTTCACAATGGAGTCCACACCTTTCCTTCCTAAGGTCTTCCACTTTCTTCTGCAGGAGCTCGAACCTGACCTCGGCGTCTTTCCTGTCTGATTAGCGCTTTTCGGTCGCGTCTTTTCGTTCCTGGACGAGCCTCGCCATCCGCGGCCGCTTCTTCGCTCTATATCTGCAGGTCCTTCTCCTTCTGTCGTAGCAGTTTCTCTTGCCTCTCAACCTGCCAGTTTGCCTCTGGCAATTGCACTGTCGGTTCCCTTATCCTCTCACATAGGGCATCTTTGTGTAATCCATCAAACTGCTCATTTTCTTCTGTGTCTTGACAATCTTGTCTTCCAGCTGCTGTTTTTCCATCTTCACTTGATCCTTCTCCTTCACAAACAACGTCTCACCTTCGAATAAGTGGGCCCTTTCTTGCCAGGCCTGTTCTTGCAACACCTCCTCAGTTATCTGCATCACACGAGTGCTTTCTTGCTTTCCGCCCGCCGCCTGAATCTCTTCATTGTAGTCAAGCCTCTGTTGCAGCTCAAAAATCATCCCTGTTCCAAGTTCAACCATCTGCTCTCTCTCTGGTACTGGATGGTGTCTCGCAAGGCCGAAATTCTCTCCTTCAATTCCATTTCCTTGGGCTCTTCACCTCCATCATCAGGAATTACGAGGACCTCACCAGTCAATAGGCAGCCTATAAACAACATCACTATCCTTGCGTCACACTTCTCTCCGTATTTCAAACAACATCTACACAACAACGTCACACAACAGCTGCTGCCAAGGCCAGGTAAGGCCACATTTTCTTCAAACTGGATACCCACCCCTTCCATATACTCTCCTCTATATCTCTCGCTTTTTTTCCTTGATTTTCAATATTTTACAAGAGATATTTCGATTTATCGAAATATAGCAGAAACATTCTGAAAGATTTTTAATCATGCCTTGTAGGTTTTATCAAATTGCTGCAATTTTCTCTCTCTCTCTCTCTCTCTCTCTCTCTCTCTCTCTCTCTCTCTCTCTCTCTCTCTCTCTCTCTCTCTCTCTCTCTCTCTCTCTCTCTCTCGGGATCTTTTTGCAGTAAGTATCTTTATTGTTTGGTCTCTTATCGTCTTATCTATCAAAATATATTTAGGGATTTTCCTTTATTTACCTTTTTGTCTACAAGAACAACAATACTAACTACAGGCGGGCAATTGGAACTGAGCAAAAAATGACCATTTTTTTTTAAGCTACGTTTTATTTTTATTGAATTAACAAAATAACTAAAAGATATCATTCTAAATGAATTAGCCGAGACATCAAGAGAAATAATATATATTATATATAATAATCAACTTCTCAACCATAATGATTTTCAAACACTATAGGTAAGTTTTAAGATTTTAAATTTATATCATATGGATACAAAGAAAAGGTAAAACGAAATTTAATTATACTCAATTTTGTCTTATATAAAAGTGAAAATCAGATATAAAGGAGTACAATTTTATTAGAGCATAACCTGATTCCTAAATTGAAATCCAATATAGAAATAAAGTAGAAAATCCAAACAACCCTATTTCTATATAAGGCGACGCATTTGGTGTGAATGCATCCTTAGAACACAAATGTAATTAATACTGTTTAATACGGATCATAATGACAACAACTAAATACTGTGCCCTCTCAATGATGTGTAACAGAAGAAACTGTTGCAATTTAAAAACAATTACAGAATCAATAATGTCGTCAAATAATAAATACAACAATGAAAACGACATGACTTGTAAGGTTAAGAAAATGAATTGCAGAAGCGTGCTTGATAAAGAAAAAAAATATCTGCGTAAAACACGTTCCCAGGGAAATCAAATACATAACCCACACTTCTGTTACATCATATAAACTGTAGATTCCATACCTGATCGTCTGTGTGAGGTCACAGATGCAGATGGAGGTTGGACATCCTACTCATTGTATATTATCATACTAATAATAATGATAAAATATTGACACTAGCTCACGTGTTTTTTGTTATGTTCCTTTTACTTGATTACCAGTTAATGCAATCGTTTTTGGAAGACCCATGTATATTTCAAAGGTTTAAAGTGAAAAGTTAAATTTATAGTATCTCAAAATTAAATGAAAAAAAGTTATATTGGTTCAAAGTTATCTGCCAGATTGTCGGAAAAATGTGATGTTTTTTTTAGTTTAACATTTAGTCAAACTGAAATAAGCCTTAAATTTTGAATATAGAAGGCTTTGTAAATATCACTACTTTTATTTTGTTATTTTGAAATAAAGGGAATTACAAAACGCGCTTCATTCCAAGAAGAAGGAAAAACAGATTAAGGTAATAAAGTTGAGACAGAATAAAGAGCACAGCAGTTAAGAAACTAAGCCTGGCATATTAAAAAGGGGGTCCAAAAGGTAGAAGAAATAAGCCCTGATAGAATTAGTGGAAGCTAAAAGCTGCAGTCTACGAATGGCCATATCACTAGGGCAACTTAATTCGCCAATGTAAAGGTAGTAAGCCTAGTGGTTGCTAACCCTCCCTAAGACAGGAAATGGTCAGGGAACGGCAAGGACCACGGCAGTTGACTTCACAGGAGAGAAAAGTTAAATTCCTACAATAACATTAACTTAACTTTTTACACAGTTAGAATTAGCTATAACTACATCGGCACTAGAAAACTTCTTTGGTTCTTGAAACACAGAAATTGAGTTAAGTTATTTTCTATTACAATGATCTTGAAAACAAGGATGAAAATATCCTTACGAAAAAAAATATAGTAAAATTGATAATAACTGATATTTTGCAACTGATATGGTGCTAGGAAGAAAATAAGAACACGAGGCTTCTTCACACCATAATCTAGAAAGAACTTAATAAGTTATCTCTCTCTGTCTTTCTCTCTACTTATCGTTGTCTTGTTATATTCTGTGGTTCTGTCTTTCTCTTTTCCCACCAAATATGAACCGTTTTATATTGGTTGAAAGTATCCTAATATTTCATGTGGTTTTAGTTACTAACATTTAGTAAAACTCAAAAGAAAAATTTAATATAGCCGTGAATTTTTGTTTTTTTAGAATTTTTTAGGGTTTTTATTGATCCATATCAGCCCCCCGCCCTTTGCCCCTTTAAAGTGGAGGTTGGCCCAATCATGAATTGTATAAGTATATAGACATGTATCTGTGTGTATGGTTGCTACTCAATAAAGTAAGTGAACTGAAAATTTTGCTAATTTGCTGATAGAGATCTCTTATATATATATATATATATATATATATATATATATATATATATATATATATTTATATATATATATATATATATATATATGAATAACTTGATCACGAAGTATATAAAACGTGGATGCGATGTATAAATAAAGGTTTTTTTGCCACGAAGGAAAAATGAAAAAGCGAGATAGCCGAGTACTTCGGTCCTATTCGGACCCTTTGCTCAGTAAAGGGTCCGAATAGGACCGGAAAGTACTCGGCTATCGCTTTTTCATTTTTTCCTTCGTGGCAAAAAACCTTTTATATATATATATATATATATATATATATTTATATATATATATATATATATACATCTATATATGTATATATATATATATATATATATATATATATATATATATATATAATATATATATCTAAGAACATCTCTATCCGCAAATTAGCAAAATTTTCAGTTCACTTACCTTATTGAGGTATATATAATATATATATATATATATATATATATATATATATATATATATATATATATATATGTGTGTGTGTGTGTGTGTGTGTGTGTGTGTGTGTGTGTGTATATAATATATATATATATATATATATATATATATATATATATATATATATATATATATATATATATATATATATATATATATATATATATATATATATATATATATATATATATATATATATATATATATATATAAAGAGGTGGCTTGCTGCTTTACAGATCATCACTGTTAACACTGTTGGTGAAAGTTTTGTATCGATCTCGTGGACAGTCATGTCATATATAAGATTTAATGATTCTATAGGAAATGCTATTTGCATCAAATACATAAGGTTCCTAAGCACTGTTTTAGTGTCATATTATTTCGCATATTTTCCTTAAACTTGCACATTTTACACTCAAACCCAGTTTCGTCAACAACAAAATGTTTACGACCACTCTCTTAATTAACGTTAATAGATTATGGATACTTACTCTATGCTCAAGAAAAATACCTGCTGCCCACTCCTCCTTCCTTGGCCTGACGCGCAACATCTATTGGATGGTTCCGTTAGTTACTTGTTCAACTGCTTCAGGACCTTTCACCACTGTCGTACGTAAATGCGACACGATGTCGGACCAACATGCGACTAGCAGTGGACTATTATCTCTAATGTATGTTACCTTTTCACACTATGTCGGTCCGGCACAGTGTTGCCAAGTGCGGAGAAAGAAACAAAAAGACAAAAGTGCGGAGAAGATTCGAGGGGAGTCATTGAATGCAGAGCTGAGGTCTGCACTCCTC
Source organism: Macrobrachium nipponense (assembly GCF_015104395.2). Lineage (NCBI taxonomy): Eukaryota > Metazoa > Arthropoda > Malacostraca > Decapoda > Palaemonidae > Macrobrachium > Macrobrachium nipponense. The sequence goes on along the minus strand of NC_061097.1, from coordinate 63,589,324 downwards.
ACGTGTGCGGCGCTGTAGGTCCGCATATATATTTATGCTTTTAAAACTTTTTTTCATCGATGAAAAATGATTGAAATTATATGATATTTTTGTAAGTACTAATATTTTTGAAAAATTAACCATTTTCACTAGTCTCGAGTGTTCACGCGCCAATATCAAATACGATCATGCGATTGTCAATTAAAGAACTGATTTTGACAACAGCATATGACGTAACCCAAACGTGATGTTTTTAAAATGCATTCATTCCTTTAGGTCCCAGCAATCCTTCAATTTTGTCGTTTGTAATTTCATATAAATAAATTATAAATTGTAATATATATATCATATAAATAAATTATATAATAATAATAGAATAAATAATTTATTTATTATATATTATTATATTATATATACATACATAAATTAGTTTTAGTAAAATTTAATTAATTTGTGAATTAATCTCAGGGTGAAGGCTGACTTACATTATTGTAAACTTAGTCATGTTTAATGAGTTTTTATTTTATTTATTTATTTATTTATTTTGAGAAAACAACTGCAAATATGCATTAGGCAATTGCATTAGTTGAAGTGATTTAACTGATTATAACCGAATAAGTTTCGATATAAGTATGCTAGGAAGTGGAAATTAACACTACACATCCCGGTGCGGAGCTATAATTTCTCGGTGATGTGCGGACTTTGCGGTAACCCTGGGCCACCACCACTTCCTCACGCGGCATCATCCAGCCGGATGACGGCGATACATCTTTAGGCTGTCACATTTCATGCTAAACTGCTGTGGGGAGAGATGGCCTAAGTTAACCTCGGCTGGGAGCAGGCTGCCGAAGTGTGGAAATGATGTCACTAATACGGCTTATCTTGTCCACATTGTGATTAGGTGTGGAGTGTAGAATCCACACAAAAAAAAATTCCACGCTTTTTACTTAAAAAGCGTATGCTAGTTAAAATCTAATAATACGTTATGGAATTTTTTACGATTCTATTTTATAAGTCTCGCACACAAATATATTTTAAAATAGATAATTAGTATTATCATTTTTAATTTGTGGATGCGTTTGGATGTTTATCAGATGCATGACCTGACACCGTTGATTCTTGTGCAAACCAAGACCTAGAATATAGATTAGATTTTGACCGTACGAACTGGCTGGCTCCAGCTCCAACCAGCCTCAGTTACCTATTGAAAATTATTTTTAATCTTCTCAACAAAATCTACATTTATTCTTTTTCATGATACTAGAGAGTATTCTTATTTTGCTAGTGTTGATGATGTATTTTCTTGAAAAATTTGTGAATTATAGACATACATTTATATTGCTATTTGGTACCAAATTATTTTTCAGCGAAGCACTTTACAGCTTTGCAATACAGATTGCAATTTTTACATGTGAAAATTATTACTGTGCCTGTATAATCAGTTTGGTTATTCTACAACTACAGCGACATAAACTTTTGAAAGGAACGGGCTTTAATGATATCATAACTTTAATGTATAACGTAAGATCTTACCAGAAATCATAGGCCTAGTTTACCAGTATAGATAATTGCGCTCATGATTCCGTTGTCAGTTGATATAGTATAACAACGATAAAAGTAAGAAGTTATATAATGCAGTGGTAATGAAATCTTCATGTAAAATAAATGGTTCAGTTCATTAGCCTTGTTCCAGGATACGTTGCCAGTTTACTTTACTCTAAAAAATAAGACATAGTTGTGCTTACTATTACATTTGCACCTTCAAAATATTCTTTATGAAAGTTAATATAATTATGTAATTGCAATGATACAATAGTAATAATTATTTTTTGAGTTCACGTGCGAGCATATAACCAATAGTGTTAGTTAGCCCAAGATATAGGTCTAGTCATTATATTTATATCAATACTATCAGATTGACCACCATGATAAATTCATCGATATATTTCATTACGACGATGTGATTAAAATGCTTTTTATTTATATTATATATAATATATATATATATATATATATATATATATATATATATATATATATATATATAAAGATATATGCCACGAAGGAAAGGACGTCGAAAGGTCTCGCAGTTATCCTTCGTTTATCCTTCGTGGCATATATCTTTATTTATGGATTTATCACGTTCCTAACTTTCGTGATTCAGTTATATATATATATATATATATTATAATATATACTATATCATATATATATATATATATAGATATATATATATATATATAGATTATATATATATTATATATATATATATATATATATATATATATATAGATTATTCTATATATATTTGCCATTAGTGCATTCTAGTACAGTATATTTTATTAATTTATTGTAATTAACTATTAAATGTTGTTAAAAGAACCTGTTTAATTATATTGTAAATAACCCACTTACTAAACTTGTGAAAAGACCCCTGTTAATTTTTTATTTTTTTTTCATCGTTCCAATTAAAATACGTAAGTTTTCATTTTTTAAAATTTTTCAAATCACCTGTTAAAACGAGTTTTTCATTCAAACTTCTTTCATCGTCAAATTAAATTAGTTTCATTCCAGTTTGTACCGACTGTTGTTGAGAAAGTTTTGTTTCTTTTACCAAATAGTGTTTTAGTTAGCCCAAAGGATATATGTTCTAGTCATTATATTTTATATCTAACTAACTATCAGATTGACCAACCATGATAAATTCCATCGATATAATTTCATTACGACGATGTGATTACAAAAATGCCTTTATTTATTATTAATTATTATATATTGATGAGTTAAACTTTTTAAATTAGTTTTAAAAGATATATATTATACTATATATAGTTTATTATAGTATATATGATATATATTATATATATATATAAAGATATATGGCCACGAAGGAAAGGAACGTCCGAAAGAAATTTTCGGTCTCGCAGGTTACTCCCTTCGTGGGCATAATATCTTTTATTTATGGATTTATCACGTTTCCTAACTTTCGTGATTCTAGTTATAATATATATATATATTATATATATATAATATATTATATATAGATAATATAAAAAAAATTATATATATATACGTATATATATATATATATATAATATTATATAATAGAATATAAATATTAGATATATATTAGATATATATATATACATAATATATATATATGCATATTTGCAATTATAGCTACCAGTATATTTATTTAATTTAATTGTTTAATAACTATAAACTTGTTGTAAAAGACCTGTTTTTAATTTTTTTTCATCGTCAATTAAATTTTATTTCAATTTCCAAAGTTAAAGTTTCATTCCAGTTTGTACCGACTGTTGTTGAGAAGTTTTGTTTCTTTTACCCTCTCGTCAAAAACACTAGAATAAAAATCTAACTAGATGTTTAAACAATATGAACTAAAAACGGAAAGGGTCAGTGTCATACCCTTATTTATCAGTTAAAAATTAAATAAAATATTGGCTAGCACCACGGTCCAGATATAAGGTCCAGATATAACAGGTCAGCCAGACAGAGTCCCAGTTTTAAGCCTCTTCTGCGCACCTACGTCATCTGAGGGAGCGCGGTGGTGAGAACCATTAAGAACGTAGGTCTAACACACCGTCAAGAATCTTTTTAGAAGAGAATGTTTTTGATAATGTGATCTTTCAAGTGTCAGAAGAATGAAAATAAAACAAGATTTGCATTTTGAAAATATTTTATTAAGTTACAACTTTTATCTTTTTTCTTAGTGCCTCCTTGTATGGTTGCCTTTGACGTTTCCTATACTTTATAAAATTATTAAGATATCTCATTCGAAAATATACGGCTATCTTTACGTAAAAAGCTATAACATCGTCAGGAACTTCAATATTAAGCTTTTTTCAATTCAAAGCAAAGCTTTTTAAACTGTTTGCCCTCTATGAGTGCTTTCCCGTTTACAGCATTAGAGATCACCCGCATTATTACTAACTGTGATAAAAAAAATGACTAGAAGGTACATGCAACTCCCCCCTACTTACACAGTCTATCCAAGTATTACTCCTTGGTACTTCTTTATTCTTATTTCCTAACTCAGGGTATTTCACACAAAATATTTTGACAATATATCCCCCAATGTATTTGAGAGCCTCCTCCTCAATTACTCCCTCGATATCTTTTTTTTTTTTATTTCTGTTTGCTCTCAAAAGGTTTTCTTCCTCATCAAAAACATCTTTTCCTAAATCAAAATCTAAATTTCTAAACATCTGTGTTGTTAGACATATTTCTAATGCTAACTCCCTTTCTTTTGTTACATACTCACCATCGTTGGGAGATTCAAGGGATTTTGCAACTGAGGTGATATTACACTTTTCACTTATTACCTTCATTTCCTTCCCTAACAAGAATTTTTTATGCCTGAATTTAAAATTCACTGCATTTGGATGATCATGGTGACCATCCATGGCCTTATACACCCAAAGAAATGTTCAAGGCAATATTGATTTAATCTTTCTGTCAGCAGGTAGCCAATGCTATGAGAGGCTTTTAACATTAAATAAAGCAATGGTGGATTTACATGAAAAAAATTATTCCTTTCTCCAGAAGGAATATATATATTTTTTTTTGCATTAGGACTTTTAACTCATAATACTCATTAACTCGATGACCCTGAACAATTTAATTTACCGGTTTTTTTTTCTCCATCAATACTCTCAATACATGCATGAAGAATTCATGATGTCGAGCCAATCATTCATTATTAAAAGAATAAAATCGGACGTTTCACTCCAGTTTGGACACTTCAACAGTCCCCTTTCGCCTAAATATTTTACTGAATTGGCACATGATGTAGACACCATTTTCACTGATTTAACGCGCTGTCTTTGTTGACCCGTTACATTTAAATGGATTTCATTGATCTTGTATGCAAGCCCATAGTCTGTTTTGGTGTTACTAAGTATTTCTCGTATGCTAGAAGCTGAAATATACCAGTCAATAAACTATTTCTTACTAATTTGATTAAATGGGGAACATCAGAGAACACGACATTAATTCTGTCAGCACGACAACAGGCATGTACCCACTGGTCTTTGTATGGCTTTTCTTTTGGAAAACGGTGGTATTATGTTGGAGTTTTTCGTTTTTTCACGTGTATTAGAACAGCCAAATACGCGCAGTTACTTGGCATTATCAATGGTAGAATGAATGAATGAATAAAAAGATATTTGGGCACACAGCAAGTCCTATAGTCTACTTTACGACTATGGGTAGCACACTGTTTTGGTTAACCGCGTGTGAGAGACCAGGGCGCGTGACGTCACAGTATTGGTGATTCATACCCAAAGGTGCGCGCTGGCTGACCTGTTGTATCTGGACCATGGTGATACCGAACGTGGATTTCCTTAGTGTGGAAATCTGGCAGCCCAGCCTGGGAGAGCAGTTTCAAGTTATAATATGGCTGTGACTGACCATCCACTCGACGAGGTAATCCCCAATTGAGAGGATTACCTAGCCGAGGTCCTCCCAAATGAGGATTACCTCGCCGAGGCCCTCCCTTTCAAATGCCAATGTCTTGACGCTAATCATATCAACCAGGGTCTAACCGTCATCCGGGTTCGATTCGAAAAAAAAAAAATCTCAATCTCTTTTACGCGCTCTCTCTCTCTCTCTCTCTCTCTCTCTCTCTCTCTCTCTCTCTCTCTCTCTCTCTCTTATATGATTTGGACCGGTTTCCAAATTCGTGCTGTTATCTAATGGCCAGGTGGATGGATGTGTTAATTTCGTAATTGGGGTTGAATTGTGTCCAGCAAAAAAAAAAAAAAAAAAAAAATTCACTTGACAGTAACCAAAGGTAAAGTTACCTACAATTGAAAGTTTCTTATTAAGGGAACTAACTCCACAACAGTTATCAATTATTAAACATTAAAGGGAATTAGCCATTCAACTAGCATTGCCATATTCTTATATTACTGTATTGCATTTGATTGTTTTTATATTGTAACATTGTCAAACTTATTGCGCATTTCTCGTCTTTTTTATGTGAATTGTTCCTGCTTTTACATACCTACTACTGCCGTGTCGCTCATTCATTTCAACAATGACATAACTCAAAAATTGAAGATTTTGAGTTATCTATACCACTGAATTTGCCATTTTCTATATTTATTTGTGGTAAGAATAACATAACTCTAGTGGCAAAACTAACGGCTAGATGTCGCTCAAGGCATAGTGACTCATTTAAATTCAAACTTATCGTTTGATTGGCATAGTGGTTGTGTCTTGACTGTTGTAGAGAAAGCATCGTTATTGTTCCTGCAACAGTGACATATTCCTTATTATGACAGTGTTCTGACGAGGTTAGTAATTGTTTGATATCATAACTTTTTGTTGAAAAGTGAATTATTTAGACTTAATGCGATATTGAAACAATATTTATCCAATTTCTTGCCTACATATATCAAAATAGGACGTTGTTGAAAGTAAAGAGTGTACGTGTAATCGAAATATTTTGTCTTGTGTCATTCTTACAACGAAGCAAGCAGTCGCTTGACTATATGAAATTAGATCTAAGTATATTTATGACATTATTGAAACAAAACTGTTCAGAATTGCATATTTCAGTCATGATACATATTTGATTATGTCGTTCTAACAACAAAGTATGTTACTAGGATAAGTTTAAAGCTACAGTTAAGACATTTACTCTGAGCATAAAGTTTGAGTGATTGCCCTAAAAATCAATATAATTTATCTTAATACAGGTAAATATGACTAGTCGAGGTAAACAACTGTCACAGTTGGCATTGAAATCGGTGGAAAAAACAAAAGAGGCATCATCGCAGGGGACTGCGAAAATTGGGGGCGAAGTCTCCAGAAAAAAACTACGAAATGAAGGAAAACGGTATGTAATGCATACCAAAGAGAGAAAAGAACGGGAAGAAAGAAAAGTAAAGCCGCCTTGCGGGGAAAAATGCAGGTTGAAGTGCTCAATGAAATTTACTGAAAAACAAAGAATGTCCGTATTTGCATCCTACTGGGAATTGGGTGATATTGACAAACAAAGACAGTTTATTGCTAAAGCAATTGATCAAATTGTACCAAAGTACAGATATGTTCGTACATAAACACATTAGATATCAATGACCGCCCTATCCGCACAGTCCTGGAAAAGAAGATTAAAGTTTGTGGAAATTTGATTGAAAATGATCTGAGAGGTAAGCACAGTAATCACCACACCGTTGATGAAGGTATCAAGGACGGAATGAAGGCTCATATTGATTCCATTCCAAAAATTGAGTCATTACCTCAGGGCTAATACATCGAGAGTCTTCATTGACGGAAGCAAGGCTGTTGCTGATATCCATAGAGATTATGTTTCAAAATGCCAAGAGAATAATGCACCGTCTGGGAACTACTCTATGTTCTACAAGGTGTTCACTGAAGATTACAATATTTCTTTTTTCACCTCGAAAAAAGATCAATGTGACACATGTGCAACCTTTGAAAATGCAAGTAAAACTGAAAAAAAATAGTCTGCAAGAGAAGTATGATAAGCACCAAGTTGAAAAAAAATTGTCAAGATCTGAAAAAGCTAGTGATAAAGTATCATCAAGTGCTGCTGTAGCTGTTTATGATTTGCAAGCTGTATTCCAACTGCCCAAAGGAGATGTATCCCTGTTTTACTACAAATCCAAGTTAAATGTTTTGAATTTTACTCTTTATGACTTTAAATCTAACAATTGTGAGGGTTATGTCTGGGATGAATCTAATGGGCATCGTGGAGTAAATGAACTTGGTTCGTGTGTCCTTGACTATATCCATAAAGTTTGTGAAACTGGTAAGAAGGATATTATTTTTTATTCAGACAATTGCGGTGGTCAGCAGAAAAACAAGTTTATGTTAGCTCTCTACTTATATGCAGTAAATAATCTGGACCTTGATTCCATTACTCACAAGTTTCTCATTAAAGGACCTTCCCAGAATGAGGGCGATTCAGCTCACTCATTGATTGAAAGGCAAGTCAAGCGACCCCTTAAGAGTGGACCAATCTATGTTCCAGAAACATTCATAACCGCTATTCGAATGGCAAGAAAAAAAGGAGAGCCTTTTAAGTTGAAAGAATGTGATTATGAATTCTTCTTGAACATTAAAGTTTTGGCTAACGAAATTGGTCCAATGATGAACATGAAGGAGCTGAAAATATCTGAAGTGAAAATATTGAAAGTTACTAAAGAATCTCCAAATCCAGTACTCTACAAACATTCTTATGATGAAAATTTCAAGGAAGCAACTGTAAATGCCAAAAGAAACCTTCACAATTCCACCATGCTTTGGTCACAAACCAGGTATAACATCCAAGAAGAAAGAAGATCTTGATTTGTGCAAGAGAAGCCTCATTCCTAATCCTTATAAGAGGTTTTATGAGAATCTGTAATTTTCTGATAGTCTTCAAGAGAATATGGATTAATCTTTTTATTTTAATCATTTAGTAAAAAAAAGGAACGCCTCAAATACAGGGGTACAACTGCTTTGTTATTTACTTTATATTATTCGCACAGTTTGGGAACGCCTCAAATACAGGGGTACAACAACTTTGTTATTTACTTTATTTTGTTCACACAGTTTATGATTATGTGAACTGTTACTTGTGCAATAACAGTTGTTTATTTCCTTTATTTATTTCTCCTTTTGTTGTATAATAGTCATAACTTCTGTTACAACAGTGGAAAATGCGTATATTTCCTGCAATAACGTCATAATTCCAAATTTATTTTTCAAATAGGCACAAAGCATGTTTATAATAAATGTATTTTTTAATATGAGATGTCATGTACTACATTTAATCATGAAATAAAAATTCATTGCTAAATACCTCGTTTAAAGTTCCATGGGGGACTGTATTACATAATTAAAAGTTTATTTTGCTTCTCCTGAAAAGTAGCATTTTTTGAGTTATGTCAGTGTTGAAATGAATGAGCGAATATCTATATATATGTATGTGTGTGTATATATATATATATATATATATATATATATATATATATATATATATATATATATATATATATATATATATATATATATATGTATATATATATATTAATGAACTTGATCACGAAGTATATAAAACGTGATGCTATGTATAAATAAAGGTTTTTTTGCCACGAAGGAAAAAAATGAAAAAACGAGATAGCCGAGTACTTTCGGTCCTATTCGGACCCTTTACTGAGGCATACTGTATGCCTCAGTAAAGGGTCCGAATAGGACCGAAAGTACTCGGCTATCTCGTTTTTTCATTTTTTTCCTTCGTGGCAAAAAAACTTTACTATTTATATATTATAGTATATATATATATATATATATATATATATATATATATATATATATATAATATATATATATAGATATATATAATATATATATATATATATATATAATGAGAGAGAGAGAGTTTGCATAATAACTAACAACAAGCAACCTTATAAAATGTCTGAAGTCTTAAGTATTTCATAGGTTCTTTGACTTACAATAGACTTACATTTCATACACACCCACAAAAATGTGTATACACACATCTCAAATTCAGTTCATATTCACCTTTCATGAAGCCCTTTATATTCAAGGAAATCTTATCGATTAAAAGGAGGCTTGTAGGTTCTATATTCTCAACTTAAGAGCGCCTAATACCTTTCTCAAAATGACCTCACTTCTCATCAACCTAATTGCGGGAAATTTCTTTAAATCAGCTTTAATTTTTGACTGGGCCATACAAAACCGGGCTCCCCTAATTAGTGGTAGATGACGGTAATTATTTACGTTCTTGATATTAAGTGGCAAATAACGTTTGGGGCGGAAATTAGTATGGACTAAAAAAAACGATTCATTCATTGGAAAATCAATTCCTACAGGTCAGAGAATAGATTTCAGTGATCAGTGTTGATGAGGTCATTACTCGAATTTCTATAATTATTGGGAATTGAATGGAATTAAGCCATTCAAAATGATACAGGGAATTATATAGAGGGTGTTGCTTTGGTACTGTAAGAATCTTTGAACAGCGCTGTAAGAGCCACACACACACACACACACACACACACACACACACACACACACAACACACACATATATATATATATATATATATATATATATATATATATATATATATATATATATATATATATATATATATATATAGCTTGATGATAAATAATAGTGCCAAGACTAGGAAGAACATTCTTTAATATTACGAGCTTTCGAGGTTTAAAACCTCATCTTCAGGCTGAAAAAATGACAAGGATGAGAAATCACTAAAAATTACATTAAAATGAATTGTCTGATTAAAAGCTTCAGTAAAAACAAAATAAAATGAACATCACATACAAACTAAAAATTGAAAATTACGAAAAAACTAAAACAAAACACAAAACATACAAAAACAGAAATAGAAATAATATGAAAGGTAAACAAACTACCACACTCAAAAATAAAATGGCTAACGACCCACTTTGTGTACTTACTATGAAACTATATGATAGCTAGTTGAATACCGGACGAGTTGTTGTTCAATTCCGGTTTCATTTTCTTAATAAACAGCGACTCTGAAATTAAAAGGTCCAGTCTATTTGAGCAAAAAGACAGTACTCTAAAATCTAGGTGAGTGAAAGGATGGTCCTGTGCTAAACTGTGATCCCTTATGGCAGAAAAAGGTGGTTTAGAAAGAGGAAACCTAGTTCTAACGGAAAGACCTCTGTGTTCCAAAATACTGTGTCTAAGCCAGCGGGAACTGGATCCCACTTATCGCAGATCACACTGCGAACAGGTAAACAAGTAAACGACACTCGAATTAATTCGCATTGGAACGCACTGCACTATGATAATAATAATAATAATAATAATAAAGCAGAAGAAACACAGGGAGAATAAAACAAAGATTCACTGACATCGCGACAGACAGTCAGACAGCAACTAAAGAAAATGCCCAACTGGAAAGACCCAGGTCCCGATGAAGTCCATGGATACTGGCTCAAAAACTTCAAGGCCCTACACCCACGAATAGAAGAACAACTCCAGCATTGTATCACAAATTACCATGCGCCCAAATGGATGACCACAGAAAGAACATCCTTAGTGCAGAAAGACAAGAGTAAGGGAAATATAGCCAGTAACTACAGGCCTATCACCTGCCTACCAATAATGTGGAAGTTACTAACAGGTATCATCAGCGAAAGGCTATACAACTACCTAGAGGATGCAAACACCATCCCCCACCAACAGAAAGGCTGCAGAAGGAAGTGTAGGGGCACAAGAGACCAGCTCCTGATAGACAAAATGGTAATGAAGAACAATAAGAGAAGGAAAACCAACCTAAGCATGGCATGGATAGACTATATGAAAGCCTTCGACGTGATACGACACACATGGCTAATAGAATGCCTGAAAATATATGGGGCAGAGGAAAACACCATCAGCTTCCTCAAAAATACAATGCGCAACTGGAATACAATACTTACAAGCTCTGGAATAAGACTAGCAGAGGTTAATATCAGGAGAGGGATCTTCCAGGACGACTCACTGTCCCCACTACTCTTCGTAGTAGCCATGATTCCCATGACAAAAGTACTGTAGAAGATGAATGCTGGGTGCCAACTCAAGAAAAGAGGCAACAGAATTAACCATCTGATGTTCATGGACGACATCAAGCTGTATGGTAAGAGCATCAAGGAATTAAACACCCTAATCCAGACTGTAAGGATTGTATCTGGGGACATCAAGATGGAGTTTGGAATAGAAAAATGCGCCTTAGTCAACATACAAAAGGGCAAAGTAACAAGGACTGAAGGGATAAAGCTACCAGATGGGAGCAACATCAAACACATAGATGAGACGGGATACAAATACCTGGGAATAATGGAAGGAGGGAATATAAAACACCAAGAGATGAAGGACACGATCAGGAAAGAATATATGCAGAGACTCAAGGCGATACTCAAGTCAAAACTCAACGCCGGAAATATGATAAAAGCCATAAACACATGGGCAGTGCCAGTAATCAGGTACAGTGCAGGAATAGTGGAATGGACGAAGGCAGAACTCCGCAACATAGACCAGAAAACTAGGAAACATATGACAATACACAAAGCACTACACCCAAGAGCAAATACGGATAGACTACATAACATGAAAGGAAGGAGGGAGAGGACTACTAAGTATAGAGGACTGCGTCAACATCGAGAACAGAGCACTGAAAACCAGTGAAGACGAGTGGCTCAAGAGTGCATGGGAAGAAGGACTGATAAAAGTAGACGAAGACCCAGAAATATACAGAGACAGGAGAATGACAAACAGAACAGAGGAATGGCACAACAAACCAATGCACGGACAATACATGAGACAGACTAAAGAACTAGCCATATATGACACAAGGGGAGAGCTCAAGAAGGAAACTGAAGGAATGACAACAGCGGCACAAGATCAGGCCCTAAGAACCAGATATATTCAAAGAACGATAGATGGAAATAACATCTCTCCCATATGTAGGAAGTGCAATACGAAAAATGACACCATAAACCACATAGCAAGCGAATGTCCGGCACTTGCACAGAACCAGTACAAAAAGAGGCATGATTCAGTGGCAAAAGCCCTCCACTGGAGCCTGTGCAAGAAACACCAGCTACCTTGCAGTAATAAGTGGTACGAGCACCAACCTGAAGGAGTGATAGAAAACGATCAGGCAAAGATCCTCTGGGACTATGGTATCAGAACAGATAGGGTGATACGTGCAAATAGACCAGACGTGACGTTGATTGACAAAATCAAGAAGAAAGTATCACTCATTGATATCGCAATACCATGGGACACCAGAGTTGAAGAGAAAGAAAGGGCAAAATTGGATAAGTATCAAGATCTGAAAATAGAAATAAGAAGGATATGGGATATGCCAGTGGAAATCGTACCCATAATCATAGGAGCAATAGGCACGATCCCACGATCCCTGAAAAGGAATCTAGAAAAACTAGAGGCTGAAGTAGCTCCAGGACTCATGCAGAAGAGTGTGATCCTAGAAACGGCAAACATAGTAAGAAAAGTGATGGACTCCTAAGGAGGCAGGATGCAACCCGGAACCCCACACTATAAATACCACCCAGTCGAATTGGAGGACTGTGATAGAGCAAAAAAAAAAAAAAAAAAAAAAAAAAAAAAACAATAATAATAATAATAATAATAATAAGCTGGACTCACCCTCTCACTTCAGTCCTTCACCCACCTCCGCCCAAGAGGATGTCTGAGGTTTATTTAGACGGAACGTCCGGAAAGAATCGGAAGAATAGAAAAGAAATAGAATTTAACATCAATTCTATCTGCAATAAACTCTACGGGATATACCCGAAAATTTGACTACCCCAACTGAAATTTTTTACCAATAAAATCCAATCGTAATTGAGATATGTCAACCTTCGGTGCGTTGCTCACCAGTTTAAGCAACAATGAGAAAGTAATAATTAGAAAAATAGAGAAGAACCTGTATAAAATTAGTGCAGCTGAGGCAGCAATCACTTTTAATAAAACATGTTTAGAAGAGGGTTTACTTCCAGCATACAATAATAATAATAATAATAATAATAATAATAATAACAATAATAATAATTATGAAGCTCTTTCAGTAAGATTTATTTAAGAAAGGTACGTAACACAACAGAAAGGTGAAAAGAGTAGATGTTGCATAGAACGAACACCGCTTCCAAAAAAGAAAGGAAAAAAACAAAAACTTTGGAGATTCAAATGTTAAGGGAAAAAGATCTCGTTTTGTCTTCACCGGGAAAGCCGAGTCTCAGCTGTGAGAGCGAAGAAGAGAATTTCGTTCACCCAAACTGAAACTGGTTCTGTCTTTTTTCCTTTCGTCTAATTCTTTTCTTTTCCTGCGTGAATGAATTTTACTTTTTTTTTTTTTTTTTTTTTTTTTTATATTTCGTCGCAAGATAACGAGATCATAAATGACTTAATGGTATACTGAATGCTGAAATGTTAATGTATACAAGACTCACAATGACTGACTCTTAATGATATGCAGAAATATATTATAAAAAACCCTCAAGTACTTTTACATATACCAACAACAATTCTATATAAAAAAGCGGAGCTAACTAACCCAAACTGTTACTCATGCCTTGAATATTTTTGTCGTAATATCTGACTGATAGTGAACTATTTATTTTCTGGATCTCTTTTATCTTGCTGTCCAACCACTCCAACGCCCTCTTTTCACTGTTTGAGGCACCAAATGGCTGACAGTACCACAGTGCTTGGCTTGGCAGGATAAATTTCATAAAATCGTCTCAGAAAAACGGTGATTAACGGTAGGATGATGGCGTTTGATATGAGTGATGCCAAGAGAGAATCTTGAGCTGTAAAATATGGGACACGAAGTACCATTAATAGAGGAACGAAAATTCAAATGAAAGTAAGCAAGAAGACTCATTCCCTTCTACTGTCTGTAGTTCATTAGGGAACCTCAGATCATTTTGATACAGTTCGCAAATAAAAGCTGCATCATTTATATTGTTTTTATATTATCATGTTTATTAACTGTTTCCATTTTTGCATTTATTACGTAGCTGTTCTTGTCTGTCTGTCTGCAT
>NC_061097.1:63567242-63569742 GCF_015104395.2 Macrobrachium nipponense | reverse complement strand
TGATAATTCAGGCATGGAAACAGATAGAAGGAATAGCAGAAAACATCATGGAACTAAAAATATCAGAAAGAGCAAGCAGAGGTAGATTAATAGTGCCCAAAACTATACCAGGAAAAATAAGGAAAGCACACAGGACATTAATCCACTACGCACCAGCATCGATAATGCAGCGTCTATTCAATGCGTTGCCAGCTCATCTGAGGAATATATCAGGAGTGAGCGTAGATGTGTTTAAGAATAAGCTCGACAAATATCTAAACTGCATCCCAGACCATCCAAGATTGGAAGATGCAAAATATACCGGAAGATGTACTAGCAACTCTCTGGTAGACATTAGAGGTGCCTCACACTGAGGGACCTGGGGCAACCCGAACAACATGTAAGGTCTGTAAGGTAAGGTAAGGTCTCTCTCTCTCTCTCTCTCTCTCTCTCTCTCTCTCTCTCTCGATTAAAGAGTGGAAACAGAAGTTTGGTAGAATTTCCTCTCTCTCTCTCTCTCTCTCTCTCTCTCTCTCTCTCTCTCTCTCTCTCTCTTGATTAGCAGAGTGGTACGAAGTGTAGAATCTCTCATTCTCTCTCTCTCTCTCTCTCTCTCTCTCTCTCTCTCTCTCTCTCTCTCTCTCTTTCAATTAAAGAGTTGAAACAAGTTTGGTAGAATTTCTCTGATGGAGAAAATTGCAGATTCAGACACAAAATGAATAATTATGATGAAGGAAGAACAAATATTATGGAAAAGTTGGATTTTTTAATGTCAGAATTCTGGGGAAATGAAAAAAAAGAACAACATACCAGAACAGGAAGAGACAATGGAAAATCCTTATTATTACCAATATTAAATGAAGGAGGAAAACACGCAAACCATCATAGTGATGAATGCGCAGGGTTTAGTTACGAGTAACTCAAAAAGAAAAATAGAGTACTTAGAAGAACTAACCCAAATTGAAAAGAAAATAGATATAATGAATATAAGTGAAACCTGGTATTCCCAAGAGACTGGGAATGATGATCAAATAAAAGGGTTCCAAACTTATAGATCAGATAGAAAAAATAGGAATCAAGGGGGAACAACCGCAAATTATATGGGGAAAGACAAAAAACAAGGAAAAATATTATGAGAAATATAGTAACTCAGAATGTGAACTAATAGCGGTAGAATTTGAATCTGAAAAATTAATGAACATAGTAATAATATAGACTCCTAATACTAAAGAGTTTGACTTAATAATAGAAAAATTGGATGATATATGTAGAAATCACAACAAGGACTGGACTATTCTCCTATCTGGAGACTTCAACTTTCCTTTCGTAGACTGGAAAAGAACGAATAGGAGATTGTGGATGTACTTATACATATAAAAAAGAGAGTAATAGTAGTGCAGAAGATAAGAGGCAATTCGAAAAGCTATTAGATATGCTACTAGAATACAACATTCAACAAATAAATCACCTGCCAACAAGAAAGGAAAATACTTTAGACCTAGTATTTGTGAACGAGATGAATTATGTTAAAGAAATAATAGTTTATAATGCGAGTATTTCAGACCATAATGTCATAGAATTAACAGTCCATTCCAAAGCAAGTGAAAACAGAGATAAGCAAGAAATGAAAAAGTGGGAAGGATATGGAAAATACAACTTTACAGTAAAATATAAAAATGGTCAGAAATAAATGAAGAATTAAACAAAGATTGGGATAAAATTTTTCGTAAGTGATGACAATAAAGGTAAATACGGAGATATTATATAAAATATTAGAGAAAATAGTGGATAAAATTATACCGAAGAAGAAAAGTAAACATCAGTCATGCATACAAGAGACAGAAGGATCTTGTTCCAGAAAAATCAGAAAGTGGAAAAAAGGTCTTTGCAAAAGAAAAAATGCATGGAAAGTTATAGAACTAAAAAGTAAGATAGAAAATGCAGAACAAAAGATTATACAATCAAAAGAAAATGAAAAACGGGACTTGGAAGAAAATAAAAAACCCTATTAAATATCAAGCAAAATCCCAAACTATTATACTCATATGCGAAGAAGATGAATAAAAGAAGAATAGAAATAGGCCCTCCTAAGAATTGAAGGGAGAAGTTAAACGAATGAAAAAAAAAGGAAATTTGCAACATATTGGACAGAACGATATAAGAGGAGAATTGCACCCCTAGAATAGAGAATGAAGATAATGGGTATAGAAGTAATGGATGAAAATAGTGAATATTTAGCTGACATAGATATTAATGAAGATGATATTGTGCAGGCTATTAATGAAATTAAAAATGGAGCTGCTGCAGGGCCTGATGGAGTTGGGCCTGCTATTTTGTTAAAGAAAGTAGTTCATTCTATCGCAAAGCCACTTGCAATATTATTAAGAAACAAAAGTGTAGATACAGGGCAAAGATTTATGATGAGTCACAAATTTAGACATATAAGTTACCCCTACTTTCAAAAGGTGTTGGAATCAAGACTAGAGGCAAGCAAGTAATTAGAAGGCCTGTGAGTCTACCA
>NC_061097.1:63542242-63562242 GCF_015104395.2 Macrobrachium nipponense | reverse complement strand
AACTCAATCCTCAATTACATCTCTCATAGGGAAAGGAAGAAAAATAATAATAATAAAAAAAAAGGATAACCACAAATAGATTTCCCCAATCACAAAATACATAGTACATGTATAATATGCATAACTCCCCACGTTTTTTCAAGAATTGTCCCATGTAAAGTTATGGAATTTCTCGACATCGCAACTCTTATCGACTGGACATGTCCAGAAAGCAAACTCTCACAATGCGCTTTCGTGAAATGCTATTGTCAACATTTCCAGATATTACAAAAATTCTGATCTATCATCATCAGAGGAAAAGAGTCAGCACATGGCTCATCACATCGCTTGTCAGCAGAAAATCCGCCTGCGGACATGAGCTCAAACAGCAGCAAAAAAATGACTAGTCAGACACACAAGTTTGGAAACTCATGATCCTACAGAAAAAGGTCTAACTGACACATTTCACAAAATTAACTCCAGGATATGACTGATGTGTTCAAAAATTTATCTCAAAGACATATTCTCTCAACATGACTTTGCCCAATTATATGCCTCCAGAATAATACACTTGTGAACATAAAAAATGCACACACCTCCATAGGACTCCAATGCAGAAATGCCACTCGCCTCTAAATAGTCACGAAACCAAAGAGAAAGAACCACAGAAATCTTCTCTTGGCTCAAAAAAACTCCTATAACCACAAAAAAGGGTCACCCGCCAAAGATTAATTCCATCTCCATATATAAATATGTGACACCATATTAATAAGAACACCACTCTTGTTATAAAAATATTTCCTCCATTTGGTTTAAGTAACCAATTCCACTAATTTATTACCCCTATTATTTCTCCGATAGCCATATGTTAATAAAAAAAAAAAAACACTCCAGGAATAAAGAATAATCACCTCTATTTCGGCAAATAAAAAATATTTACCTCTATTTCCCCAATAACTCCATGTGGAATAAAACAAGGCTCCAAAAAATATATCTCCAAAAAGGAATATCAATAAAATGAAATCCTATCTCCAAAAAAATGTGCACTCAAGGCATCTAGCTCACACACTCACAAATATTGCCCCATAATCTCCAAATATGTGTCTCCATTTGCAACAAAAATGGCTGCAAAATAATTGAACTAAACATAGCTCTCACCACTATTGGCAAATATCAAAATGGCCAAAAATATATCTCCAATATATCAAATCTCAAATTATAACTCCAAAATAATATATCTCAATTCTCCAGAGAATAACTCAATGTTATAGTCAAAAACTATAAAACTCTCTCCATTTAGCATAACTGCTAAAAAAGGCAAAAACTCGGCAAATAAAACTGTCTAGAAAATTCTAGAAAAAATCACCAATGTGCCACAACTCATTATAACAGAATTCCAAATTCACAGTGTCTTAGCCAAGACTTCTCCATATGCACTACGACATAGGCCACTAGAAAACTTAGCCAAGTTTCCTATCTCTCACAAAGTTGTCACAAATACAACAAAGGTATTGTGCAAGAAAACTCACAATTTCTGGAACACAAATATCCAGAAAAAAAAATGTAGTGCCACTACGTATGCATCCAAACATGCAAGAATTCTCCCGTAAATCTCACTGCAGCATCAAATAGCTGAAACACAAACACGTTCCCGAATAATGACTCTAAGTCACGAACTGAGATATTAAGAAATATTCACACCGACTGGAGAGAAAAAATAAATTCAAATTCACCCTTGATAAAGAAAACTTGTGTCAGCGATGGCTAACTTCCAAAAAAGGAGAAAAGAAAAATCAACGGCACCATTAACTATTTCTCGTAACTCACTAGATGTCAAGCAATTATCTGCTGAACTCATAAAAAAAGGAAAAAAAAACTAAAATAATGTGTTGTTAGTTCCTCCCAAGTTCAAAAAAGATTTCACCCCCTTGATAGCATTACAACACCCACGTATTAGTATAAAAAAAAATCAGTATCAGAAACATCATTATCAGCAAAATCACCAAAATTTTGCTATCATCAAAATCACTAGTATCAGTATAAAAAAAAAAACATCACCAATGTTAATGCTTGTCCATTCTCCAAGGAATTCAGCACAAAATTCAGCAAAACTTCAGCAAGACTCAACACAACTCACCAAGATTTAGTCAGATTCATCAAGATTCAGCAAAACTCATCCCTCATGAATGACCGAAATATTCTCCAAAGTTACAAAAATTCAAAAAATAATTAACACAAGACTTCTCCCATTAATTCATTGTAATAATTCTCCATGAATAATTATTTGTAATAATTATAAAATAATTTCCCATGAAACATCTCAAATCTCTCGTAAAACAAGTCTCCCGTAATGATAATTATACTTAAGCAACCCTCCCGTAACACATCTCAAGTATAATAATTATTAATAATAATAATAACTCTCTATAGTAACAATTCTCTTGCAAAGATCTCAAGTAAGGGTGAAATTCAAATTGCTTACAACAGTAATGTTGAATCTCATGACATACAATTTCTCCAGCATACACCACCATTTCCACACAACACCATTCACGGCATCGGGCAACACCATTCGGCACCATTTTCCAAGTAATCCCTCCAACACAATAAAAAAAAAATAATAATCTGTGTCTCCCCCTTTTGTGTCTTCCAAGGCACAAGGAAAACATACACCCATACAATGCATTTCAATTATCTTTTCTCTTCATCCAAGAGAGAAAAAAAAAATCTCTTTTCTAAAAAAAAAGACTCTACGGGCATTTTACTTCATCAACTAATCAATCAGCTGATGTCTTAGTATTCATTTTCAAGGCCAGACTTGTCTTCAACAGCCCGACAAAGAAAAAAAAAGAAAGGGGGAGTTCACCCACACTGAGAAAAAAAAAGTTTCTCCCCCCGTTAGAACAACCCCTCAGTCAAGCGACAGAACACTCCCCCGAGGCATGCCAGTAGTACCAGCAGTAGTACCCATCTCCCCTTGAACAGTGTCTGAGGACCCCCCTGAGGTATTCAAGGTATACACCCGTACCCATCTTGCAATCCCCTCTCGAGGTATGCAGTACCCACCATGCAACGCGCCTCTCTGTGCGGTTAGCAGAAATGTGCTGAGCCCGTAAAATTGTGTGGCCGCTCTGTTTCCAAGCCAAATATGCTATCTAAGCACAGTTTACATGCATAAACATATCTCTATACACCCTTATGTTTTAAACAAAGACGAATACGTCTATTATAAACGCGCGTAAATAAAGAAAACACGTCACTTTGCTACCATGGGAAAAGAAAAAAATTTTTCGACCTCTTGAACCAGTCCCATAACCCTGAAATATTTAAAAAAAAACATACACAACACTCTTTAACACTCACCACTCCATAATGGGAACATAAAGAACTCGGAATTCGCGTAATGCACGGCAGTGATACACGCACGATTGTCTCGGGATGCACTCGACATTACACAAGTAAAAGTCACACTGAGTGCGCCCACTGCTCCTAGGCTGACTGCCTGGGCCAAATGCTGAGTCTAAGAAAATCCTTCCCCCTCCCCTTAGCACAGTTAACAGATAGATATTACTCATTTTTTCCTCACTTAGTAACTGAAAACTAAAAATGTAACAATTTTCCACAATCCCACAAAGGCTTTGTCGTTCGAAAACTATCGCTAAGCCATAACCCCTTTATTTTCTAACTGGTCACCTATCTCTTCATTGGCGTTCCCAGGCATAAAAAAAAAAAAATACTTTTATATCCCTTTTTAACCGCTCGCCACCAAAACCTGTAATGAGGACATTTCCCCATTATTTATTTGGTAAACGTGTAACTCGAGCGTCAAGGCAAACTAATACACACAGCCGGTCTCTCTCTCCAAGCGATCAACGGCTCGCGACCTCTCTCTCTCTCTCTCCAAGCAATCTTTCTCTCTCTCTCTCCACCTCTTTCTCTCCACTCTAACAGGTAATGAAAATGAGAGAGTTGCATCATAAGAAAATACATTTATTAACAATGAATAAATAATGAATTAATCAAGTCTTACAGACTAACTCAAAATCCCCAACAATAAAATGTCTGACAGTATGCAGTCACCAAAAAGTCTATATCCATCGGGACTCCCTGTCCCCCTTTGCCAGAACCGTCTGTTTCAAAGACACAGAACACATCCCATAAGTACACACAAGTTTAGCAATCAGTGATTAAAGATTGAACATTACCACAAAAATGTCAAATAGGTAATAAGCCGCTCTTTGGCTAAAGTAATTTAACTCACCCATGCAGCCGGACTATTTCGCACACTTAATAAAAAACCACTTCGAAGAGCACCACGGCATCTTGAATTTCTCTCGTAGACGCCTCTATCAAAATCCCCCATAGACTTGGGTATGATACACTTTTAACAGAAAGAGGCGCACATGCACATACGAATGCACAGTTCGTTAGCGCCTCACAATACTAGCTGCATCCAGTTTCACAAAGGCACTTTGAGAAGAGTTAATAAACTATCGTACATTGACTTGTCTAACTAAGCAGTTTTATCTCACGCCTTCCATAGAAAATCATTGTTCAGCTTTCTCGGGTCGTTGCTTCTGCACTGTTCTTCACATTCCACAGGTCACAGCGAACATATTGGCAATATATTATCAATCAAAAACCCTAGGCCTATATATATATATATATATATATATATATATATATATATATATATATATATATATATATATATATATATATATATATATATATATATATATATATATATATATATATATATATATATATATATATATATATATATATATATATATATATATATATATATATATATATATATATATATATATATATATATATATATATATATATATATATATATATATATATATATATATATATATATATATATATATATATATATATATATTTATATGTGTGTGCGTGTTTGTGTATGTAGAGAGAGAGAGAGAGAGAGAGAGAGAGAGAGAGAGAGAGAGAGAGAGCAGTCGAATCGATGTGAACAATTTGGATTTGCACGTCCTCGAGTTTTTTTTTCCTATTGATCCGGTTGTATCTAACTGGCGTATTTGATGGTAGGGAGCGGTCCCTTCGTCTTGTGAAGTTCTTGATTCAAGGTCGTGTGTTTGTGTGTGTGTGTGTGTATGTATATATTCAAGGTTTTCCTGTATGGTCGTGTGTTTACGTGTATGTGTAAGTTTACAGTCAAGATACTTCTGTAAGGTCAAGTATTTGTGTGTGTGTGTGGTGTGTATGTACGTATACATTCAGGTACTTCCGTATGTTCGTGTATTTGTGTTTGTGTGTATATATATATATATATATATATATATATATATATATATATATATATATATCTATATATATATGTATATATATATAATATATATATTACACACATAATATATATATATATATATATATATATATATATATATATATATATATATAATATATATATATATATATATATATATATATATATATATATATATATATAATGTGTGTGTTTTACGTATATATATATATATGGGGATACAATCCACAATGAAGTTAAATCCTCTTGTAGTTTATAATATATATTCTTGTACAGGATTAAAGCTTTCGACTATCACCTGTGGTCTTGTTCATTTTAGTGAACAAGACCACAGGTGATGGTCGAAAGCTTTAATCCTGTACAAGAATATATTATAAACTACAAGAGGATTTTACTTCCTTGTGGATTGTATCCCCATTTACTTAGAGGTACGGCATAGTACCTGGCTTCTGCGTATATATATATATATATATATATATATATATATATATATAATATAGATTATATATATATATATATATATATATATATATATATATATACATATATATATCATATATCAGTTATATCTATCATATATATATATATAATATATATATTATATATATATATATATATAATATTATAATATATTATATATATAGACCAATACACATATATGGGGTCAATAGCCGTAATGGTCAAGGAACTATAACTCTACTCTCGTGTTTATGTTTTTTTTTTTTTGAGTCCTTCATGAATTCTCATATTTATTTGAAGACAAAATCTTGCTGATGAAAGTGATCGGTTGAACAGCAGCTCCTGTACGGTGTAAATGTGTGCCCCGGCCCCAGAGGTCCTTTGTTCCACCTCACCCCGTTGGACTGTGGAACCGTCTCCTTTCTGAGCGCCTCAGTGACCGCGAGTTCGATTTTCGGGCTTTCCATTGAGGAGTGGGAGATGTGTATTTCTGGTGATAGAAGTTCACTCTCGACGTCACGTAAAGCTGTCTGTCCCTTGGCTGAATAACCATACTGGTTACTTGCAACGTGAAAATACGATACGAACTAAACTAAGTCTCCTTTCATAGGATGTCGTTCAGTTGGAACTTTTAACATTTCAAGCGAGGATCCAACGCATTAATACTTGAAAACAGTTCTCTTTGTACTTAAATAATTTACTTACGTTTTTATCTATTTATTTATGAATTCGTTCATTTATTTTTATTTTTCAAAAACTGATCTGTTTCTGTATTTCCTATTACCTTCTGTTACGGTCTTTAAAATTGAACACCATATTCTTTTGGAAGATTATGATAATAATAATAATAATAATAATAATAATAATAATAATAATAATAATAATAATAATAAAAATAACGAAAAAAAAATAACGAGAACTGAAGGGATAAAGCTACCAGATGGGAGCAACATCAAACACATAGATGAGACAGGATACAAATACCTGGGAATAATGGAAGGAGGAGATATAAAACACCAAGAGATGAAGGACACGATCAGGAAAGAATATATGCAGACTCTCAAAGCGATACTCAAGTCAAAACTCAACGCCGGAAATATGATAAAAGCCATAAACACATGGGCAGTGCCAGTAATCAGATACAGTGCAGGAATAGTGGAATGGACGAAGGCAGAACTCCGCAGCATAGATCAGAAAACCAGGAAACATATGACAATACACAAAGCACTACACCCAAGAGCAAATACGGACAGACTATACATAACACGAAAGGAAGGAGGGAGAGGACTACTAAGTATAGAGGACTGCGTTAACATCGAAAACAGAGCACTGGGGCAATATCTGAAAACCAGTGAAGACGAGTGGCTAAAGAGTGCATGGGAAGAAGGACTAATAAAAGTAGACGAAGACCCAGAAATATACAGACAGAACAGAGGACTGGCACAACAAACCAATGCACGGACAATACATGAGACAGACTAAAGAACTAGCCAGCGATGACAATTGGCAATGACTACAGAGGGGAGAGCTAAAGAAGGAAACTGAAGGAATGATAACAGCGGCACAAGATCAGGCCCTAAGAACCAGATATGTTCAAAGTACGATAGACGGAAATAACATCTCTCCCATATGTAGGAAGTGCAATACGAAAAATGAAACCATAAACCACATAGCAAGTGAATGCCCGGCACTTGCACAGAACCAGTACAAAAAGAGGCATGATTCAGTGGCAAAAGCCCTCCACTGGAGCCTGTGCAAGAAACATCAGCTACCTTGCAGTAATAAGTGGTACGAGCACCAACCTGAGGGAGTGATAGAAAACGATCAGGCAAAGATCCTCTGGGACTATGGTATCAGAACGGATAGGGTGATACGTGCAAACAGACCAGACGTGACGTTGATTGACAAAGTCAAGAAGAAAGTATCACTCATTGATGTCGCAATACCATGGGACACCAGAGTTGAAGAGAAAGAGAGGGAAAAAATGGATAAGTATCAAGATCTGAAAATAGAAATAAGAAGGATATGGGATATGCCAGTGGAAATCGTACCCATAATCATAGGAGCACTAGGCACGATCCCAAGATCCCTGAAAAGGAATCTAGAAAAACTAGAGGCTGAAGTAGCTCCAGGACTCATGCAGAAGAGTGTGATCCTAGAAAACGGCACATAGTAAGAAGAGTGATGACTCCTAAGGAGCAGGATGCAACCCGGAACCCCACACTATAAATACCACCCAGTCGAATTGGAGGACTGTGATAGAGCAAAAAAAAAAAAAACAAAAAAATAAATAAAATAAAAAAAAAAATAACAAAAAAATAATATAATAATAATAATAATAATAATAATAATAAAAATAATAATAATAATAATAATAATAATGTTCTAAGGGGTCCACAATAATAGAAATGTTGAAGGTTCGTGTATAATTTATAAACACTTATACGTTTCGAACCCTTCTCTGGGTTCATCTTCAATCCATAAAAATGCATTTTTTTGGACTGGAGATGAACCCAGAGAAGGGTTGGAAAAGTTTAAAATAGTGTTTATAAATTATACACGAACCTTTAACATTTCTATTATTGTTGACCCCTTAGAACATTGTACAAGCTCTTGTGATAGAGAGTTTTTCCCAAATAATAATAATAATATTTGGGAAAATATCATTATTATTTTCAATACAACGTTGGTTGTACTGAAAATATGTAGTAAGCTTATTCTTAGTAACCAAGAGAAATCAATGGGTAAAATGTTCAGAGATGGAGAAGCTGCTTTTAGAAAGGTAGTTTTGCAGATCAAATATTTGTGTAAATATTCATCTATAGCAGCAGTGTATAGAATTTATTATTACATTCTCTCAGTTCCACGTTTATGAACTTTTATTTCCTGAATTCCTCATTTGTTTTCTGAATCCCTCATTCGTTTTCTGAAACCCTCTGCCTTGCTGTCCAACTCCTCTAACTCTTATCTTATCAATGCCTTGAGAGCTGAATAGCATCATAGCCTAATTTAAATGTTGCATTTTTTAGTAAACAGATGAATTTGATTTATTTCATTTATAAACTCCACGGTGACCCCCATCTGCTCCCTTCTGTTGTTGCTGTTCAATAACATCTTCCTCTTCCTCTCCTCCCTCCCTCCCCTACGACTCCTTAACCACCTCGTGAGTCGCTCAAGGGCCCAACTTGAAAGTCCACTTCCCCTTCGGAACATTTAGGCTCTCAGGGCCTACTCTTAGGAACGTCCGTTATGCACTTATTCTGATGGCTCTCTCTCTCCTCTCTCTCTCTCTCTCTCTCTCTCTCTCTCTCTATCTGTTTTTTTTATCTGATTTTTTTTAATCAATGTTCTTGCTCTCCTTCCGTTTGACTTCACTGTGGTTTTTCTTGTTTCTCTCCATCTCATCTATTTTCCGCTTTTTGGTCTCCTCCTTGCGTCCAGTCTTCTTTCTGTGTCCAGTCTTCTTTCTGCGTCCAGTCTTCTTTCTGCGTCCAGTCTTCTTTATGCGTCCAGTCTTCTTCCTGCGTCCAGTCTTCTTTCTGTGTCCAGTCTTCTTTCTGTGTCCAGTCTTCTTCCTGCGTCCAGTCTTCTTTCTGTGTCCAGTCTACTTTCTGTGTCCAGTCTTCTTTCTGCGTCCAGTCTTCTTTCTGTGTCCAGTGTTCTTTCTGTGTCCAGTGTTCTTTCTGCGTCCAGTCTTCTTCCTACGTCCAGTCTTCTTTCTGTGTCCAGTCTTCTTTCTGTGTCCAGTCTTCTTTCTGCGTCCAGTCTTCTTCCTATGACCAGTCTTCTTTCTGTGGTCCCAGTTACATTCTTCCCTGGCGTCCTAGTCTTCTTCTTCCAGTCGTTCTTTCTGCGTCCATCTTCTTTCTGGCGTCCAGTTTTCTTTCTGTGTCCCAGTCTTCTTTCCTGCGTCCAGTCTTTCTTCCTGCGTTCCAAGTCGTTCTTTTCTGTGTCCAGTCCTTCTTCCTGCAGCCAGTCTTCTTTCTGTGTCCAGGTCTTCTTTCCTGCGTCCAGTCCTTCTTTCTGGTGGTCCAGTCTTCTTTCCTGCATCCAGTCTTCTTTCTGCGTCCAGTCTTCTTTCCTGCGTCCAGCTTCTTTCCTGCGTCCAGTCTTCTTCTTTGCGTACGTCCTTCTTTCTGCTCCCCAGTCCTTCTTCCTGCGTCCAGTCTTCTTTTCTCGACTCCCCAGTCTTTCGTTCCTGCGTCCCAGTCTTCTTTCCTGCGTCCGTATTCTTTCTGCGTCCAGTCCCTTCTTCCTGGCGTCCAGTCTTCTTTCCTGGCCGTCCAGTTCCATCTTTTCTGTGTTTCCCAGTTATTCTTTCTGCAGCCAGTCCCTTCTTTCTGCGTCCCAGTCTTCTTCCTGCCGTTCACCAGTCTTCTTTCCAGCCGTCCTAGTCTTCTTCCTGCGTCCAGTTGGTCCAGTCTTCTTCTGTGTCCCACCTTCTCCCTGTGTCCCATCTTCTTCCTGTGTCTCAGCTTCTTTCTGCGGTACCCAGTCTTCTTTCCTGTGTCCAGTCTTCTTTCCCCCTGGAGTTCCATTCCTTCTTTCGTGTCCAGTCTTCTTTCCTGTCTTCCCAAAGTCTTCTTTCTGTGTCCCATAGTTTCTTTCACTGCATTCCAGTCTTTCTTTCTGTGTCCAGTCTTCTTTCTGCGACCAGTCCTTCTTTCTGCGTCCATTCTTTTTACTTTCTGTTGTCCAGTCCTTCTTCCCTGCGTCCATTCTTCTTTCTGGCGTCCAGTCCTTCTTCCTACGTACCGTCTTCCTTCCCTTGCTTCCAGTTCTTCGCTGTCCGTATCTTCTTTCCTGCCGTCCAGTCCTTCTTTCTGCGTCCCAGATCTTCTTCTGCGTCCAGTTCCTTTCTTTCTGCGTCCTAGTCCATTCTTTCTGTGTCCAGTTCTTCTTTCCTGCGTTCCAGTCTTCTTTCCTGGACGTCCAGTCCTTCTTTCCTGTATCCAGTCTTCTTTCTGCGCCAGTGGTCCAGTTTCTTCCTTTCGTAGTTTCCAGTTTTCTTTTCCTGCGCCCAGTTCTTCTTCCTGTTCCAGGTTCTTCTTTCCTGTATGCTACTGAGTCTCAAGTCCTCCAGCGGTCCAGTCTTCTTTCCGGCGTCCAGTGTCCAGTCTTCTTCTGCCTTCCAGTCTTCTTTCTGTGTCCAGTTCTTCTTCTTGGTGTCCAGTCCTTCTTCCCTGCTGTCAGTTCTTTTCTTCTGTGTCCCAGTCTTCTTTTCTGCGTCCAGTTTCTTCTGCTGTGTCCAGTCTTCTCTATGTCAGTCATTCTTTTCTGGTCCCGTCTTCTTTCTGCGTCATCCAGTCTTTCTTTCTGTGCGTCCAGTCTTCTTTCTGCGTACCACGTCGTCTTCCTGCGTCCAGTCTTCTTTCTGTGTCCAGAGTCTTCCATTCCTGCGTCAGTTCTTCCTCTGCGTCCAGTCTTCTTTCTGCTGTCAGTCTTCTTCCTGAGTCCAGTTCTTCTTGCTGTGCCGTCCAGTCTTCTTTCTGCGTTCCACCAGTCTTCTTCTGCGTCCAGTCTTCTTCCGCGTCCAGTCTCTTCCAGCGTCCGTCTTCTTCTGCATTTTCGTGTCCATTCTTCTTTCTGGGTCCATCTTCTTTCTGCGTCCAGTCTTCTTCCTGTGTCCAGTCTTTCTTTCCTGTGTCCGTCCTTCTTCCTGCGTCCAGTCCTTCTTTCTGCGTCCAGTTCCTCTCTTGCTCCAGTTTCTTCCTTTCTGTGTCCAGTCTTCTTCTGCGGTCCAGTTTTCCTTTGTTTTCCTTGTGTCCTCTTCTTCCTGGCGTCCATTCTTCTTTTCCCTGCTCCAGTCTTCTTTCTGCGTCCAGTCTTCTTTCTGCGTCCGTCTTTCCTTTTTTCTGTTCCAGTCTTCTTCCTGCGTCCAGTCTTCTTTCTTTGTCAGTCTTCATTCCTGCGTCCAGTCTTCTTCCAGCGTCCAGTCTTTCCCTGCGTCCAGGTCCAGTCTTTCTTTTGTGTCCAGTCTTCTTTCTGGCGTCCAGTCTTCCTTCCGGGTCCAGTATTCTTCCGTGTCCAGTCTTCTTCCTGAGTCCAGTCTTTTTTCTTTCTGGTCCAGTCTTTCTTTCTGGTCCAGTTTCTTTCTTTGTGGTATAGTATTCTTTCCTGGTCCAGTTTTCTTTCCTGTGTCCAGTTCTTCTTCCTGCGTCCAAGTATTCTTCCTTGCGTCCAGTCTTCTTTCTGCGTTCCAGTTCTTCCTTTCTTTGTCCGTCTTATTCCTGCCATCCAGTCTTCTTTATTTGTCCAGTATTCTTCCTGCGTCCAGCCTTTCTTCCAGTCAGTTCTTTCTGTGTCAGTTTCTTCCTGTGTCCAGTCCTCCTTTTGGTCCTCGTCTCCTTGTGCCGTCCTTTGCAGACCTTCTTGCTTCTTTCCTCTTCTTTCCCTCAGTCCTTGGCGGCAGGCTCTGCCGTCGAGAGGTTGAATCAAAGACGCTTGGTGCTGATGGTTGGTTTGAGAAGCTGACGGAAGCTTCGATTCTTCTCTTGTGGATTTCGAAGTCTTCTTCCTTCCTTGGAGACAGACGGAGGCAATTGGGATTCTTTAGCAATTTGAGCAGTGAAGATCTCTGTGGCTGTATTCGACGAAGCCACAGCTCTGCAAGAGTGGCTTCAGATTCTTTCGAAGTCTTTCCCCTTCCTTGGAGGCAGACGGAGACTGTGTTCGTTCGTCCTTCGTCCTCCTCCCCGTGTGTCTTGAAGGGCGAGTTCATTTTGGGATTCTTGAGGATTTGGGAAGCCTTTCTCCTCTGGTCTCGTAAGTAGTCCTATTCTCACTCTTCCTCTGTAGTAGTTCCAGTATCCAATCCTCTTCCAGTATCCAGTCCTCCTTTTGGTCCTCGTCTCCTTGTGACGTCCTTTGCAGAACTTCATGCAATCTTCATCCACTTTCTCTTAGCCCTTAACGGCAGACCCTGTTGTCGAGAGGCTGAGTCAAAGACGCTTGAGAAGCTGACGGAAGCTTCGATTCTTCTCTTGTGGATTTCGAAGTCTTCCTTCCTTCCTTGGAGACAGACGGTGACAGTGTGTTCGTTCGTTCGTTCGTCCTTCGTCTTCCTTCCTTCGTGCCTTGAAGGCGATACCTTTGGGATTCCTGAGGATTGCAGAAGCCTTTCTCCTCTGTTCTCGTAAGTAGAATAGTCCTATTCTCACTCTTCCTCTGTAGCAATTTGAACGGAGAAGATCTCTGGGCAGGATTCGATGGAGCCAAGAATGGCCACCTCTGCAAGAATGGCCCCAGATTCTTTCCGAGCTGTGGCTCCGTCGAGGATAACAACATCTCCAGAGATCTTCAAGTTCAAATGCTCAAGAATTCCAAGGTGAAGGCGCTCTTCTGGACACACACAGAGAGGAGGCCGAACGAACGAACGAACATACTGTCTCCGACTGGGATCCAAGGAAGGAGAGGACATCGAAATCCAGGAGAGAGAATCGGTAAGGGTAGACTATAAGATAAGACTGAGCGTACTGGTGTAGGGGTGGGGGTGGGGGCGGGTGTGAAAACGTTCCCTGCTTAAATGTGGTTTTATAATAAGTTAGCTTTCTTCCTAGGGGAACAGTGTTCTCTCTTGGTTGTGTTAGGAAGAAGGTGGATCTTCAAAATAGAAGAGAAAGAGAGAGAGAGAGAGAGAGAGAGAGAGAGAGAGAGAGAGAGAGAGAGAATGTCATATATATATACATATGTATAGCTATATATATATATATGTATGCATGTATGTATGTATGCCCGTATATATATATATAATAAATATATACCATATATATATATATATATATATATATATATAGATATATGAATAACTTGATCACGAAGTATACAAAACGTGATGCTATGCATAAATGAAGGTTTTTGCCACGAAGGAAAAAATGAAAAAGCGAGATAGCCAAGTACTTTCGGTCCTATTCAGACCCTTTACGGAGGCAAACTGATTTTACAAAGGAAAACATAGTCAAAAGAAGGCTTAATATCCTAACTGATACTACAAGATTAGCAATAAGGGCGATTTCACTCTACAGAAACTAGGAAACGCCTGAGGGTAGCCACACCTTGAAGGATACACGCAGTAAACAAGTTATTCTTCCAGGAAACAGTACATTTTGAAAAAAACTAGGAAGCATATACAATTTAATATCATGAAATTTCCCCCTAAATTTCATTAGCCTCTGATTCTTATTTTTATATCTGCTGACAAAAGTTAGAGGGTTATGATCAGTCATAATTTTTATAGGCATACCTGTTGATGATAGATAAACAGAAAAATTATTAATTGCTAGGATCAATGCGAGTGTCTCCTTCTCAACGGTTGAATATTTCCGCTGGGCAGACGTTAACTTTTTAGAGAAGAAGGCAACTGGATGAGACACACCTTATTCGTCAGCCTGTAAAAGGACTGCACCAACACCCAGATCACTGGCATCCGTAGCAAGAGCAAACGGAACATTGAAATCCGGAGCTCTCAAAATAGGGAAACTAACAAGCACCTGTTTCAACTTCTCAAAAGCATTTTGAGTGTCAGAGGACCAAACAAACTTCACTTCCTTCTTCAAGAGACGGGTTAGAGGTTCAGCAATGTCAGAAAAGTTCTTGACAAAACGCCTATAATAACCTACTAAGCCAAGAAACTTACGGACATCCCTACGACATTTAGGAACACCTATTTTCTTTATAGATTCAATATTGGCCTGTTTGGGGATTACCTTGCCACCACCAACCTCGTGGCCTAAAAACATGACTTTCGCTTTGGCGAACTCACTCTTTTTCAAATTCACTACCAAACCTGCTTTTTTCAACACTTCAAACAACGCTTCGATTCTATTCAGATGAGTCTCCCAATCATCACTATAGATAACAATATCGTCTATGTATACCACACAACCCTCTAAACCGTACACCAAACTATTCATTAATCTTTGGAAAGTGGCTGCCGAATTCTTCATCCCAAACGGCATCACTTTACACTGAAACAAACCTTGTGGGGTTACAAACGCCGATAAGGCTCTAGCACGTTTGGAAAGAGGAACCTGCCAGTAACCTTTTAATAAATCAAATTTGCTAATATGTTTTGACTTTCCCAAGCGGTCAATACAGTTCTCTATACGAAGCAAAGGATAACAGTCTGCCTTGGTCACCTCGTTCAACTTTCTGTAATCAAAACATAACCTAAAGTCTCCGTCAGATTTCTTAACCAAAACTACCGGAGATGACCAAGGATTCTTACTCGGCTCAATAAGGTCATGCTTCAGCATGTAATCAACTTCCTTTGCTACTACACCACTTTTGAAGGGATTTAACCTATAAGGGGCTTGTTTCACAGGAACAGCATTACCCACGTCCACATCATGTTCTAAAACGGACGTTCGGCCTGGCACATCAGAAAATAAACATTTATAATTATTCAACAACCTCTTCAAGGATCTCTGCTTATCATTACTCAAGTGTGAAACCATACCACCGAAGTTTGCTAATGACCCTTTGTTATCAGAGCGCCAGTTACCTTCATCAACACGATTATTTTCATTATCTTCAACCTCTGAAAAAGAAACAAAGTTATCACTATTATTAACAGATTTTCCAATAGTCCCTATATTGGTCATGGGCACCACCTTATCCCGTTCCTTATATGGTTTCAACATATTTTCCGCAGCAAACTTCCATGCCTTGGTCAATTTGTCCCCAAGATTCGTTACATAATACAACAAATTAATGTGAGGGACGTCTCCCTCCCATGATTCCTTAACGACGTCAAGAGGACCGCGCACACAATGACCAAAAATCAAATGAAAGGGTGAAAAACCTAAGGATTGACTAGGTGTTGAACGAAATGCAAATAACAAATATGGCAACTCCTTGTCCCACTCCGAACCATATCTTAGAGAAGACAATACTTTTTCAACATCGATTTCAACGTCTGATGAAACCTTTCCAAGGCTCCCTGACTCTCCGGATGATATGGAGAAGAGGTTACGTGCTTAATTCAGCCATTTTATCCCTGAAATAATGACTAATAAAATTGGATCCACAATCTGACTGAATTATTTTGGGCATGCCAAACCTGGTAAAGAATTCTATTAATGAATCAACAATTTTCACACTTTTAATACTACGTAATGGCCTCGGGATAACGAGACATCCTATCTAAAATAGTAAAAATATATTCGTTACCGCTACGAGTACGAGACAAGGGTCCCACAACGTCTATGATTATTTCTTCGAAGGATTCCGAGACAACTGGGATGGGAAACAACGGTGCTTTCGGAATGAGTTGATTGGGCTTGCCAACCCGTTGACAGACGTCACAACTGTTCACGTATTTCTTGACGTCGGCCTTCAACTTGGGCCAAAAATATCCAGCAAGCAATTTTCCCGACGTCTTGTGAATACCAAAATGCCCTGCCAAGTCATTCTCATCGCCTAACGACATTAAACCTCTCCTGTAATCAAAAGGAACCATTATTTGCTTGACTACTTCAGAGTTTCATTAGTAGCCTCCAAAGGTCTACTTACCATGTACAAAATATTGTTAATAATTTTAAATTTAGGACTCGTTAAGTCCGAGAGCTCACCTGGCTCAACAGGGAGATTTGAAAATTCCTTCTTCTGAGCTTTAATTAGCTCCTCCGTAGTCCAGTTCAATTTATTTTTACTGTTACCAATATTGCCTAAAACTATACTACCACTTCGGTCTAAACTACTTAAATCTACGTCTACGGTTGACTCTGCAGACCGAGAGCGAGTGACTACAGATATTTCGCTCTCGAGATTAATTAATATTGGACAAGATTTATTTTTAAGTGCCACATCATTTCCAAGGACTACATCAATATTCTTCACGGGAAACTTTTCCACTACGGCCAAATTAACATTTCCCGTAAAAGAAGGACAATCCAAAATAAACCTCTCAATTGGATAAGAATGAACCGTATCCGAAAAACCTGACAGTAGCACAAATTCTGTATGCTCACCAACAAAATCCCGCGGCAAAGCCTCTCTTAAGATCAAAGACTTTGCCGCTCCTGTATTGCGTAAAATTCTTACCCGTTTCCTACAAGACCCATCAACCACAGCGACACTGCCAAGAGACACAAAACGAGAAAAAGGCTTCATTTCCACGTCCGAGAGTCATTGATCAGAGGTCTTTGGCGAATTATAGTTTCTGTCTCTCTTTTTCTCGACCCCCATTACAGGACGAGCATTACCTTGCAGGGATCTCCGAAAGGCATAACACATGCTTTTAACGTGCCCCTCTTGTTGCAGAAGAAGCACGTTAATGACTTTGCCTTCTCAGGTTCATAATTATTAGACTTGTTAAACCTGTTGGATGAAAAAGACTTATTATTATTACTAGTTTTGTTACGCCTATTATTACGCCTATTATAATTATTAACAGTATTGGACCTATTATTATTATTATTCCATCCACTTCTAAACCAACCAGGCTTCTTAGTGGAAGACGTACCACCTAACTCATTTTTATGAGACAAGTAGTACTCGTCACTGGTAATAGCCACCTCTTGCAAAGTGTCGTGTTTCAATTCCTCCAAATGAACCTTTAACTTGCCCGGCACACACTTTTTGAATTCCTCTACCAACACCAATTCCTTCATTTTATCAAAATCGTCCACTTCTTTGGACTTAAACCAATCCTCGGCAGTCTGCTTTTTCCCTCGCGCAAACTCTACGAAGGTTTGATCATTCCCCTTTTGCAAATTTCTAAAACGTTGACGATACGCTTTGGGGACCAACTCATACGCTTTCAAAACGATAGATTTGACACTGTCATAATCGGAAGACAAATCCTCATTAAGGGTAACGTACACTTTTTGCGCCCTACCAATTAATTTACTCTGTATCAGAGTAGTCCAGAACTCTTGTGGCCAACCTAATGTACCTGCAATTCTTTTTAAAAAATGAGTAAATTGCCCTCAAAGTCTAGCATTCACTACTCTGCTTCTAAGAAAGATATTGATTTAAACTAAGTTTCATATGAAAGCCCTACCCCTTATAAATTTTTTGTGAAAATTTAAAAAAAAAAAATTGTGGGGTGCGCATGTGCGCTAGCATTCAAAATGTACGCCTAACCCCTCACATTTGTGTATATTTTATTCATAACCAGCACTTAAACCATAATTAAATGTGTAAAAGGATAATAAAGTGTTATTATATTCGTGTTATAACAGCAATAGATATAATAATAATAATAATAATAATAATAATAATAAATAATAATAAAAATAATAATAATAATAATAATAATAATAATAATAATAATAATAATAATAATAATAATAATAATAATAATAATAATAATAATAATAATAATAATAATAATAATAATAGCAGCAATAATAATAATAATAATAACAATGATATTAAAAAATATATATAAAAATAATATCAATAATAATGGCAATACAGTAATATTGGTTAATAATATTGATAATAATAATCATGATAATAAAAACAAAATGTGTACTCATCATAAAAATACTTTCGTGTATAAAAAACAATCATGGATGTTATAATAATAATAATAATAATAATAATAATAATAATAATAATAATAATAATAATAATAATAATAATAGGAGTATTGATAATAATATTATTAATGATAATAGCAAATAATGATGATAATACGGTAATATTAGTAATTATGATGTTGACCATGATAACATTCCATCATCATAATGTTTAGCATTAAAATAATCATTCACCATAATCATTAATAATAATTAAACGCAAAAAAATTATAGAAAAATAATACTACTGCAATCACTACTACTTCTCTAAGAAAAGCAAATATTTTAATCTGTACTCACCATGAAACTACTGTACATCCGCTAAAGAACTCAAAAATAACGGGAGGTGTAATCGGACTGGTTAGCCTTCTTCTTTTTCTTCTTCTTCTTCTTCTTCTTCTCCTTGTGTTCGTTCGTGATGGAGAAGAAGAATTTCTTGCTTTTTTATTATTATTTTGTTGGAATTTGAGATGAATAGTTTTCAAAGAAACTGTCTGTGTCTCTATATGCTTCTTGTGGAGATTTTTGTTGAGTGTAGAGCAATCATAAGATGATTGAAATGAAACTCAAATCAGGTTCCCTTAAAAGTCAAATCAGGATTGTCTGTAAATGAAAAATGTTAATTACCCGTGCACAAAAAAAAAAAAAAAAAATTGCCCGTGCACAAAAAAATTACTCGTGCACAAAAAAAGGGAAAAAACTACTCGTGCACAAAATTTTTTTTAACAGTTTGTTTCTTTAGATTAGTTTTTCCATTTAATTTTTCATGTCTTTAACAAAAGTTAGCATGTTTTTAGCAGCCACGTAATATATTTGAATCTCGGCCGTTTCAACTTCCTCTGACAGAGGGTGAGAAAAATCCCAACTTCGTAATCCTAGGATTTTTTTATGTATAAATGAGGATCTTATTTTAGTATTTTTTTTACTATACTGTTCATTAAAAAAATCTTAGCCTTGTCAAATAAGAGTCAGTACCTTCCAGACTTTAGTCCAGTGACTGAATAATACTGAGAAACAATACCTTCCATCTGGTATTTTCCCCAAAGGCCTTTTCTCTCTCTCTCTCTCTCTCTCTCTCTCTCTCTCTCTCTCTCTCGTTTAGACTTTCTCATTCTCCATTTTTCCCTCAGTATAAGATCAGTTGACTCTCATTCTCGTTAGTCAGCTTTTGTTCCGAGAACAGAACCAGGTCGGATACGAAGGAGGAAAACAAATGAAGGTGGTTTTTTCTTCTCTTTCAATGTTATTCTCTCGTGTATCCTTTATTTGTTTATATATATTGTATTGTTTATGAATTTCTTCTCTCTCTACTCTCTCTCTCTCTCTCTCTCTCTCTCTCTCTCTCTCTCAGGCAGTCAGTCGTCTTTGCTTCCGAAAATCAATACAGATTGAAATTCCCTCGAGTCTCTTTAGAACTGATGAGAGTGACGCCTTGTCAATCCAATCCAAAACATGAATCAGTCCTAATATCTCCACAATCTTCCATTTACATAATCTCCTCCGGTGTTGTTTTATTTTGCTTTAAGTTTTTTCCCTAAAAGAAGCTTTAAAATATATTTTTCCTTTACACCCTAAGGGAAAAGTACAGATACGTCATTAGATGAGACTCGTAATATCAGCAAAGTTAGCTTTGTGGAATATTTTCACATTTAGTTTTGTCTCTTTGCAAGACCGATGCTACTTGAGGATTCTGAATGACTGTCTCCCTGAGGAGG
>NC_061097.1:63494156-63541742 GCF_015104395.2 Macrobrachium nipponense | reverse complement strand
CCTCCTCAGGGAGACAGTCATTCAGAATCCTCAAGTAGCATCAGTCTTGCAAAGAGACAAAACTAAATGTGAAAATATTCCACAAAGCTAACTTTGCTGATATTACGAGTCTCATCTAATGACGTATCTGTACTTTTCCCTTAGGGTGTAAAGGAAAAATATATTTTGAAGCTTCTTTTAGGGAAAAAAACTGAAAGCAAAATAAAACAACACCGGAGGAGATTATGTAAATGGAAGATTGTGGAGATATTAGGACTGATTCATGTTTTGGATTGGATTGACAAGGCGTCACTCTCATCAGTTCTAAAGAGACTCGAGGGAATTTCAATCTGAATTGATTTTCGGAAGCAAAGACGACTGACTGCCTGAGAGAGAGAGAGAGAGAGAGAGAGAGAGAGAGAGAGAGAGAGAGAGAGAGAGAGAGAGAGAGAGAGAGAGAGAAATTCACAATAACAATATAAAAAAATATAAACAAATAAAGGGTACACGAGAGAATAACATTGAAAGAGAAGAAAAAACCACCTTCATTTGTTTTCCTCCTTCGTATCCGACCTGGTTCTGTTCTCGGAACAAAAGCTGAATAACGAGAATGAGAGTCAACTGATCTTATACTGAGGGAAAAATGGAGAATGAGAAAGTCTAAACGAGAGAGAGAGAGAAGAGCCTTTGGGGAAAATACCAGATGGAAGGTATTGTTTCTCAGTATTATTCAGTCACTGGACTAAAGTCTGGAAGGTACTGACTCTTATTTGACAAGGCTAAGATATTTTTAATGAACAGTATAGTAAAAAAAATACTAAAATAAGATCCTCATTTATACATAAAAAAATCCTAGGATTACGAAGTTGGGATTTTTCTCACCGTCTTTCAGAGGAACTTGAAACGGCCGAGATTCAAATATATATGTCTCAGCTAAAAATGTATTACGTGGCTGCTAAAAACATGCTAACTTTTGTTAAAGACATGAAAAATTAAATGGAAAAACTAATCTAAAGAAAGAAACTGTTGGTCTAATTTGAGAATAATTTAAAAAAAAAAATTTTTGTGCAGTATTTTTTTCCCTTTTTTTTTTTTGTTTTTTCTGCACGAGTATTTTTTGTGCACGGCAATTTTTTTTTTTTTTTTTTTGTGCACGAGATTTTTTTTTTTTTTTTGTGCACGGGTAATTAACATTTTTCATTTACAGACAATCCTGATTTGACTTTTAAGGGAACCTGATTTGAGTCTCATTTCAATCATCTTATGATTGCTCTACACTCAACAAAAATCTCCACAAGAAGCATATAGAGACACAGACAGTTTCTTTGAAAACTATTCATCTCATTTTCCAACAAAATAATAAAAAAAAGCAAGAAATTCTTCTTCTCCATCACGAACGAACACAAGAAGAAGAAGAAGAAGAAGAAGAAGAAGAAGAAGAAGGCTAACCAGTCCGATTACAGCCTTTGGGTCATTGGGCAATAAACGTAGCGCATCGAAGCCTTTGGAGGAAATCTTTTGATTTAATGCTCTCGTTACAACAGGAACTTCCACAGGGAAATAAGACATTTTGTTTATACAACTGAAGCAGTGTATGAGAAGCCTTACTATTTTTAAGTCGCTTCCTTCAGTCACTCAGAAATCTATATAAACGCCTATTCTTACCCACATATCCCATTGACTCGCACTCATTTCATGAACTCGTGCTAATCGGCAGTTGGGCGTGCGACTGACGCCCCTACACCCCGTGAGAGGCTACGTCTTAGCAACTTCCCCAAGAGGTTTGATGCGAGCGGAAATGTACTTTGTGGAGGCCCCAGAGTCGAAATGACACGTACATTTTGGAAATAACAATAACAACGGTTTAGCATAATTATCTTTACCAATCTCGGAATATTTCTCTCTCTCTCTCTCTCTCTCTCTCTCTCTCTCTCTCTCATTCGTTGGATTTCAAAATCTGAAGGAACCATCGTTAGGTTTTGAAAAGTCTAAAACATGTTCAAGTCTCAAAAAGTCAACGTGGTGCTCATGTATCATAAATTTTAAATGATGTTCAAGTGTTAAAAAGCCTAAAATAATTCCAGTCTAAAAAAAGTGCAATTAACGTTCAAGTCTAACAAAGTCTAAATTAGGTTCTAGTCTTCGAAGTCTAAATGATGTTCATGTATTTGCTAGAACATCTGTTTAAGGATGTATATGTTAGTGCACTCGACATGGG
The DNA here is from genome assembly GCF_015104395.2 of Macrobrachium nipponense. Classification (NCBI taxonomy): domain Eukaryota; kingdom Metazoa; phylum Arthropoda; class Malacostraca; order Decapoda; family Palaemonidae; genus Macrobrachium; species Macrobrachium nipponense. Next base: position 63,539,545 of record NC_061097.1, on the reverse strand, counting down.
ACTGGAATTACTTAGAAAATCTGTATATCTGATGAACAAATTCTAATAAACATCAAAATTGCTTATTAAGAGACCACACTAAAATGCAGGGACGCTGCAAAACCCTTTTAGTTAAGCCTACATTGAGCTGACGGCAATGCCGCCTTACAAGGTTGCAAGTATCTATACTTAACCATTAACTGTCCAAACGGAATAAAAGGAAAACGTATATTCAGACAAATCTAACGCTGGTCGACTAAAACCTATCAATTAGCAAGAGAGCCTCATCCTTACAGACAATTAGTAGCCATTATTAATGAGACTCACACGATTGATTGCTTGTTTAGACGTCGCCTCCGAAGATCCTGTGTTGAATCTAATACAGCAATGGACACTGATGCCAATCAGATCCACGACAAACACGAATGAGTACTTTGTAAACATTTGTAAACATTCGCCCGATGGAAAAATAGTGTTCCCATTATATCGTTCAATCTACATTACAACTATTAACTTTGTACAAGTATAGTTATATTTCAATAGAGGAACTGTAATTTTCAGATGATGGTGAAATTCTTATTATTAATGTATGTTATGCAGTCCTATTTTTACATTACAATTATTCACTAAAAACAAGCACAGTGTGCATTTACAATGCAGGAACTGTAATTACAGAAGTGCGTAATATATCATTATATTAAAGAGCAATTACAGGAAAATTAAATAAAGTAGCCAAAGAGAAAAGTACAATGATTTCAAATGCTAACGACTGGTTCAGGAGCAAGAGCCCGTGCTGACATAAAGCCAGCTTTATTATATCAAAAGTATTAAGAAATATACATTAAGAGTTTTCAGACATTGCACAAAAAATCTTATATTTTGTAAATTACTTTTCCAAAGCGATGATTTGCACTTTGGATTAAAAAGATCTTATGGGTTTGTGCTTTTCACCTACAGAGAGAGAGAGAGAGAGAGAGAGAGAGAGAGAGTGGGGGGATCATATCAGAGCCGTGAGGTGAAACAAAAAACATAATAAAAAAATTGAAAGAAAAATAATTCTTTAAAATGAAGAAGAAGAAGAAGAAGAAGAAGAAGAAGAAGAATAACCGCTGAGTCAATTTAAATCGAATGAGTCCTTTTATTTTCGGTTCCTTTTGATCGGGATTTTTGGGGCAGCGGCACAGGACAGGCATTAGTCCTTCAATGAGGGAGAGAAAGAGTTGGTCAGTTTTATCTGCACAATTATTATTTTTCTTTTTTATTTGTAGGGACGCTGTACATTCTCTCTCTCTCTCTCTCTTCTAATGAGTTTATAATGGCCATTCGAACAACAAGACAAGCCATCCCTTCTCTTATTATCGTTTATCACAGAAGCATTCATAAAAGATTAGTTCCTTAAAAGAAATATGGGGAGCCATTTTTCTCATATGTTAAAAAGAGTTTCATTACAAATTTATACAACGCTGCGACAAAAGCGCTAGTGATTTAGAGCAAGAAGGGCATAATCACAATGCATGCATACATACATACATACATATGAGGGCCTCAGAACCACAGAGTTGTAAACGCCACCCCCACCAATATCGAGTTAAGCATACCAGTAGATTTGGCAACGTTTCCTCTGTCTATTTGTTGCATTTCTATGCTATTCAGGAGTTTCAAAAAGGTCGAAATCCCTACTTGAGCAGTAGGAATTATCGATTTTGTCTACTTGAATGAACGTTGTGTCGCGCGGAGGTTACAGCCGCATAAGAGCTCAGTTAGAACCACAAGGAAGCACGTTGGCAGCTCAAGAGTGAGCCAATGAGAGCGCGCGTCACTAAGCGGGTAGTCAGTTCTAAGCCAATCAGCATTTTTCCCATCAGGTGACCCTAAGTGTTGGCCAATCACTGCACACTTTACAATCTAGATTATTGTCGACAATTAGTCCCCCACCCTCCTACCTCCTGTTATTTTCAAGTTCTTTAGCGGATGTACAGTTGGACACAGGTTTCTCTGGTACACCGTCTTGCGAGACTTCGAAAAATTACATGGTAACAGTATTTACTGAGGGAGATGGGGGGAGAACCCCTTCTCTCCTAACAAGAGTTCCACCAATAAGTTCTGGAGTTCGTTTGGTGGGCGGAGTTATTAGGAATGGTTGGAGAAAGACACACACACACACATACACACACGGAGTAAAAAAAAATCTGAGCAGTTTATATCGTTGTAAGAAGATTGTTGTCTCACTTGTAATATAAGTTTGTTTATTAAGGTTCCATTTAACTTTTTGCCAAGACGTTATCTTACAACCGTGTCTATTATTATATATCGGTCATATTCATTACACAATACTTAAAATTGATCAACATTTTAAAGTTATATTGGTATTGCCGAAAATCACGAACATCATAATAGGATAATTAACCTTATCACGTAAGCCAAGTTTACAGCATTGGTTGCAGTGCGTTTCCTCTCTCTCTCTCTCTCTCTCTTATACTAGCTCACTTATCTCTCTCTCTCTCTCTCATCTATACTAGCTAACTTAGTGATAAAGAAAAACCCCTGCGCTCAGTATGCAGTTCGATATGTCATTAGTGTAATTCAGGAGAGGAATCAGTGACCCAAATATCATCGAAGATTGCCCTTCCTGACAATTCCCATAATCATAACCAAAGCAAAGAAATTTCTCATCTCTGATACTGTAATGTCATAAACTCTTGTTCCCTTGATTGTTCGCTTGATATATTACCCCATTTCATAACATGAAATTAACGATTGGATCTCTCTACAGTCAGTTCCATTATAGAATTATTAAAAATAGAATAAAAAAAACTTTATTCCTGATATACTATCATCAAAATCGAAGGTGTGCTGCAAAAAATTATCGCCACTAATCTTTTGCCACACAGGATTAGCTGGTTTGACGTTTCTGACAACCTCCTAGGCCACCCTTACCTCCCCTTCCCCGCGCAGTTCATACAAATGGAAGACGAGCAGTGCAAACGGCCAGCAAGACCTCTAATAAGGCACTAAGTAGTACAGAACCAATATCGATACTAAGCTATGAAGCCGCACAAAATGAAAAACTTAAGAACGTCACATGACGTAAACAACATGTGTGGGACGACTTCTGCAACACGTCATATGACGTGGTTGACATTTTAAGGGTTAACTGTTGTTTTTTTCTAAAATTATGTATGCACTGATATATTGTAGACTATATATTTCGTTGACCTCAGGTGATAGGTGAAGTCATTTGGGCTTTCCTTATAGTGGCTGACATAAAGAGAGTATCATCTACTGAATTGACAGTTAACTTTTAAAATGTCCCACAGAGCATATGACCCCTATACTCAGAAACGTCAACGACGACCAAAAAATATGCCACATTTTTACTCTTGTTCATATAACTTAGGTTTTACACCAAAGATACATTGAAAATATTTTTAGGATATAAAGCATTGCATTTCAAATAATGGAAACTATTTTAATAGACTTCAAGAAGCTAATAAGCGAAAATAAGTGGCGAAGTATCATATCTGTATCGGCTACACCACAGAGAACAAAGTATACAGGTAAGGCCCCGTCCACACGGTCAAGCTTTGGTCGACGAACTTTGTCCGATGTGACGTCAGAAGCGGAGAAACAGCGGGAAAAGTCAGAACTTTGCCGCATTTTCTCCGCTTCTGACGTCACATCGAACAAAGCTCGGCCGTGTGGACGGGCCTTAAGGCAATTTGCCAATACTGTTACCGACCTCACTGTATGATAACAGTGCTCAGCGAGTCATTCAGTTCTATAATTCAATGCTGTTAACAAGAAACGGTGATTAGGAATGTATAGATATTTAATGTTATGCTGTATATTAATTACGTAGTTTATGAACATTTTGTACATTTGCTTTGTATTATTCTATAGAAGAATTATATTTATGTTCCCATTTATATTTTCTCATTGCACGTATTGTAAGACCACTATTTCGTTATGCATCGTGGCACCAATGTAATTAGATGTGTCACACTGCCTTTATTTCCCGCCATATGCATAGTCAGTCACTGTCCAGTGGTCATTGTAGTGACAAGCGCGGACCTGCTTCCCGCTGCTGTCGTCTTGATGTCTGTTTATCTTCATTACAAGATTTTAAAGAACCTATGGATTTAATTTGTCACCCCTTCATTCCATTTCTTGCATGGATGTATGTGGCAGCATCCCACACATGGCGCAGTGAGTAACCGCACGTTATGGACTCCAAGAAGACGACCGCCATTGCCGCTTTCTTCTCGTCTCGCACATTGGATTCCTTACAGTGACTCAAGATATCAACGACAACAGTTTACTACAGTGTCTCCAAGAGTGATACAGTGTTTGTGCAGTGCAGGGTTAGAGTGACAGTGTGCTATAGTGTTGTGTTGCTTTATATTAGTGTCCTTGCCAAGCTTTCTTCAGGACATTTGAACTCTAGCGCCTGTTTTCTCTGGAGCCCCCACCATACATCCTCCCCTCGTCATGCATCGATGGTGACTGAGGCCCGAGGCGCTCCCCCAGAGGCACTCTCACCCCTCCCGCCTCCCCTCTGGTCGCTAGCTCGCAACACTCACTCACCCCACCCGACTGCCGCTTATTTCACAAGCGCACTGACAAACATTGTAATTTTTAAATATCCAAAGTGCTTTCTTTCGCTTACATACAGCGACTTGGATATTTTTCTGGCATTCTACTGATCTCAAGCTCTCTTACGACACCGAACACGACATGGCTCACAAGAGGAAAAGCTAATTGATCTAATGGATCAGACAGGATGAGACAGAGGAGCAGACAGCGGATCAGGCCGAGGATCAAACGCAGGGTCTGATGAGAGACGAGGTACCTGTGCACCTCCCCACTTGCTGATGGAAGATACCCGCACCACTCTCCCTCCTCCCCTGACTCCCAATAGGACAGGAGACCAGAATAATGACATACTCCATCTTATACACTTTCTGCAGACTTCCAGCATGCAAGAGCAAGACCGACGACGACAAGAGGAGCAGAACTTCAGACTACAGATGGAGCAATCAAGACAGGAAGACAACCAGCGGTTCATGTCTCTTTTCTCCTTGCTATCAGGACAGATTGCGGCATCGCAACCCCAGCAACCTAACCCCATGATTGCACCTCTTTTTGCACCTGTTCCCCCACCCCCTGGCTTCTCAGAGAATATACCTACAGTTTCTAGCAAGCCTACGGTCCATCCCCCTCCTCTTCTGCAACAAGATGCAACGTACCAAGCGTTTCGCCAATGGAGACTCCGTTTTGAGGATTATGCGGCATTAGTTGGACTTGATAGGTTACATCAAACTTCCCAGAATGATTCACCTGAGAACTTGCATCTCCCCACCCTGGACGTCCAGCGCCTGCTTACGCATACACTGGGCATCCCTCCCAACACATCACTTTCTCTTACAGAGGTGTTGGATACACTGCAAAAGCACTTTCGCAGCCTCAGAAATGAAGCCTTACGACGCAGGGAATTGTTGTCCTGCAAACAGGCTGTCGGAGAATTGTTTGCAGACTACTACGCACGCCTCAAGGATCTCGCTGATGAAGTGGACTTATGCACTGGCAACCCCACCTCCTGCACCGAACGGCAATTGCAGATGGTAATTTTGATGGGTGTGAGAGACGAAGAGTTAATACAACGCCTTATCCCCCTCCAACCCTCATCTACCCTCGCAGAGTTTCGTGACATGCTGCCGCTCCTACGAATCTACACGTGCGACTGCATCAGCCATTGCATCTTCCCCTAGCCAGGTCAACGCAGTATCTACATACAAGAAGAACCAGCGTCTACAGAAGAGGACTTCTCATCGATCTCCTGACCAACGTTCTCACCAGTCTCCTAACAGTGACCCTTGTCAATATTGCTCTCGCAAGCACGATTCCGGACAATGCCCAGCCACGGGTGCATCGTGCAATAACTGCGGACGCACGGGTCATTGCCCCGCACTCAGAAATGCCCTGCTAAGGAAGCTCAGTGCAAGACCTGCCAGAAACAGGGAAACAGGGGGACATTTTGAGAAGATGTGCAGGTCGACCAAGAAAAGTCAGACTGGGTATACAGCTTCACCTCCTCCTAATAAGTCAAATCCCAGCTGCCGTTTCGTGGGTGATAACTTGGGTAGCGAGTCCCCCACACCAGTCACTGTCTCTCTGTCATTTGGCGATATATCAGCACAACTCCAGCTAATCCCCGATACAGGAGCAGACATCACAGTGATTGGCACCACTACATTTGGATGCACTCCGCATACCTCGGACAAAGGCTTGAACCTCCACCCATGACGATGTCGTGACACCAGATGGATCCCCATGACACCGGCTGTAGGATGCTCCAGGCAACACTTCGTCTTGGCAACAAGTCTTGCTCAGCAACCATACATGTTCATGAGGATATCCGGACTCCCCTCCTCTCCCGTGAACATTGCCGAGCTCTCGCCATAGTGTCACCGGAATTCCCGAAGCCCATCTTCAAGGTAACACATGTTAACAGATGCGCTCAGTTTCCTGCCTCTGCCATGACGTCACCCGCAGCTATTAAGGACTATTTTCTTCGGCACTTCAGCGACGTCCTCATATCCAAGAAGGATCTACAAACCAGCCTCTAAAGAAAATGGCAGGCCCTCCGAATGAGGATTCACCTGAAACCTGGTGCTACACCATTCGCTGTGCATACACCCAGGCCCATTCCGTTTGCTCTCAGAGATCAAGTGAAAGAAGAAAACTTGACTCCTTGGTGCAACAAGGAATCATCAGACCAGCAGGCGACGAACCCTCTGAATGGTGTCATCCCATGGTCTTGGTACCCAAGGACAAAGGTGTGCGCATCACTGTTGATCACACCCACCTAAATTTTCAGGTAGCCCGCCCTACACACCCTTCACCTACGCCCCATGATGCCGTCCGCAACATCTCTCCTACTGCGAAGTACTTCACCACAGCGGATGCCCTGCATGGCTATTGGCAAATGGAGTTGGCAGAAGAGGACCGCCACCTGACTACATTTATAACTCCGTATGGAAGATTCCAGCACTGTCGTGGCCCGATGGGATTTTCAGCAACAGGTGATGCATACTGCCTTCGTGGAGATATGGCACTACAAGGTGTTCCCAACTGTGTGAAGGTTGTAGATGACATCCTCCTTTCCGACGAGGATCTCCCTTCCCACCTACAATACGTGTACCAAATGCTGACCAGATGCCGTCAGTATGGCATCACCCTCAACAAGGAGAAATTTACTGTAGCCGCCCCTAAAGTTAACTTTTGCGGTTATGTCTTATCATCCGATGGTATTGCAGCAGACCCCGACAAGGTATCAGCTATACGCGACTTCCCGACACCGTCCAATGTCACAGACGTTAGGTCGTTTATGGGTACTCGTCCAATCCAAACTTGCCGACTTTCACTCCAGACATTGCAGCAGCAGCACAGCCCCTAACGTCCACTTATGAGCCCCAAACGCTCATTTGTCTGGGACGCCCGACCATGAGCGAGCATTTTTTAAGAAAAAGTCAAAGACAGCTCTGACTTCACCACCTGTCCTGGCACCCTTCAATCCTGCCTTGCCTGTGGTTCTACAAACAGATGCCTCAGCCTATACGGTCTCGGCTATGCCCTATTTCAAGATAAACGGCCGAGGTCAGATGCGTCTCATCCAGTGTGGCTCTCGTTTCCTTACGGATACAGAGACTCGCTACGCCACCATAGAGCTGGAGCTACTTGCAGTCACTTGGGCTATAGCTAAGTGCCGCCTATACTTGTCTGGACTTCAACATTTCACCTTAATGACTGACCATCGCCCCTTGATACCAATTCTCAATCACTACAAATTGGATGCTATTGAGAATCCACGCCTTCAACGCCTCAAGATGAAAGTGGCCCCCTACCTCTTCAATGCAGTATGGCACGCAGGGAAACAACTTTGCATACCAGATGCCCTGTCTCGCTCCCCAACCAGTCGCCTCACACCTGAAGATGAAGAGGAGTGCACCACTTCGACTGCACATGTCAGGCGTATCGTTGCCAGCACTGCCACTTCCACTGACGACCAGGCAACAGGACCCATCGTCGAAGAAGACAAGTCTCTACAAGAAATCCGCACGGCCGCATCTCAGGATCAAGATTACAGTCGTCTCGTTTACTACGTCTCCAACGGTTTTCCTACCAACCGCTATGATCTCCACGCTTCCGCCCTCCCGTATTGGAAGCTGCGGGACAACCTTTACGCGGATGGAGAGTTAGTATTGTATGGACCCCGGATCATCATCCCTGCAGCCCTCCGTAGACGCACCTTGGATCGACTCCACGACAGCCATCGAGGGATTGAAGCTACTCGACGTCGTGCAATGCAGACAGTATTCTGGCCAGGTATCAATGCAGATATCAAGAGTAAAGTAGAAAGCTGTGAGGCCTGCCAACAGCTTCTCCCTAGTCAGCAACAAGAACCTTACATGTGTGACGACCATCCATCCCGGCCCTTCGAAAGTGTGTCAGCTGACTTCTTCCACGTAGCAGGGAAATCCTTCCTTGTTATTGCTGATAGACTTTCAGGCTGGCCTGTGGTTGTTCCCTGTGGACGTGACACAACTTCAGCCAGAGTTACAAGAATGTTCTGTGTTTTCTTCCGCGAGGTTGGTGTTCCACTCCGCTTACGAACTGATGGAGGACCCCCATTTTCCAGCCATGACTTCAAGCAATTTGCCGACCGCTGGGGAGTTCATCACATCATCACTTCTCCACATTACCCTCAGGCTAATGGACACGCAGAAGCTGCAGTGAAAGCTGTTAAACATCTTATCCTCAAGACTGCCCCATCCGGGAACAGAGATTGTGAAGCCTTTGATAGAGGACTGCTGGAGCTTCGGAATACACCGAACCCTGCTGGACGCTCCCCTGCGCAGATCCTCTATGGCCATCCTCTCCGCACTTATGTTCTGGCTCACCCCAGATCATTCACAGAGGAGTGGCAAACTAAGACTGAAGATTACGACCGTCGCACTGCTGCCCAAACCGACCAAGCCATGAGCCTTTACAATTCTCATGCCCGCCCTCTACCCAAGCTCCCCATCGGCCAACGAGTTAGGATACAGGACTCAACGACGCTTCGATGGGACAAGGTCGGCATCGTGATGGGCCGCGGAATGTCAAGAAAGTATGAAATACGCCTTCCAAGTGGTCGTGTATGGTTTCGAAACCGAAGACATTTACGCCCAGTGGCTAACATGAGTGATGACACCTCTCCCCAAGTCCCTGTGTCCCCTTGCTCTGGCCAGGAAAGAGAGCCATCATTCGAACCCTCCAATGTCCCTCGCCATTCACCTCGACTAGCTCAGAGGAATTTATGTTCCGCTCGAGACACTGCTACGAGCGTAAAGGGGGAGGGAGGTGTATAGATATTTAATGTTATGCTGTATATTAATTACGTACAGTTTATGAACATTTTGTACATTTGCTTTGTATTATTCTATAGAAGAATTATATTTATGTTCCCATTTATATTTTCTCATTGCACGTATTGTAAGACCACTATTTCGTTATGCATCGTGGCAACAATGTAATTAGATGTGTCAACACTGCCTTTATTTCCCGCCATATGCATAGTCAGTCACTGTCCAGTGGTCATTGTAGTGACAAGCGCGGACCTGCTTCCCGCTGCTGTCGTCTTGATGTCTGTTTATCTTCATTACAAGATTTTAAAGAACCTATGGATTTAATTTGTCACCCCTTCATTCCATTTCTTGCATGGATGTATGTGGCAGCATCCCACACAAGGAAGACACCAAAAACATGTGGGGCCTGAGTAAGTAGGAAAGTTTACTGCAATACTCTCAATTTTGTATGGAGGCATTATGCCATTTTTTTTTACAGATACTTCGAACATTATATCAAGAATATAATGGTTATAATAAAACTTGTTTTGAATTATGTTTATTAAAACATATAATCAAATAACTAGTGAGAGCAAAATGAGAACATTTTAGGTCCTATTACAAAAAATATAACATTTATATTATACAATCTAATACCTTGACCATCTACCCTCTCTCTCAGTCACTTCCCTCAATCTGTCGGGCATCGAATGAACAAGGTTGAAAATTTGCTGCGGTCTCGTCTACAAATTTTCCACTGAGAGTTGACGTGAGCCATGAGTTGCTGTGTTGTTCTCTCATGTTCCATTTTCCATGTGTTCACCATCTGGGCCCACACGTGTTCAATCACATTCATATCTGCTCCTTTGCTCGGCCATTCAAGAAGAAGCAGGTTATCCTGTCTGGCAAACCACTCTTGAACAACGTGAGCAGTGTGAACAGGATGGGCCCTGGTGGGAAGGGAAAATTCCTTTCTCGTAACGAAGGCAAGAAGGAGGTTTGCAGCAGCTCAACATACTTAGCTGCTGTAAATCGTCCCTCGATACGGAACACATCACCCATACCATGCAGACACACCCAGCCCCATACGTTGCAGGTGACATGTCCAGACCAAACCACCTCAACGATGTTACGGGGTTCATATCTGAATAAGAGAAAAAAATTTGGGTGTATAATATAAATCATATATATATATATATATATATATATATATATATATATATATTGATAATATTTATATATACATACATACCTTTGGAGAATTTAAATTCTCGGTGATGAACAACACTGAAAGAATTCTATTGTCTAATTATTTATTTAATATATTATATATGAGGAAAAAGAGCAAATGATGCCACTGTCCCTTACGTAATATTTATCTCAGAAATAGCACTCTTATTTATGTTTACTCCCTTTATATATTTTGACAGTCCACTTCCGTGGAACAAAATCTGAAAATTAATATAAAGAATACAATTGATAATTGATGCAAGTAATGATTTTGCTTATCATACCGAGTTCTATTTGTTCGCCAACAATGCAGCTTCCCATGCGATGTGGACGAGAAGCACTTCTCGTCAGTAAAGATGACCCGGCCCCACAAGTCCAAACCCTTATCAGCATAACGTTTGGCAAAATCAAGCCTTCTTGGTGATATCACATATAGCATGTAAGGAAATCCAGGCCCACACGTTTACGGTTACAAGCCGCTCCTGGCCACTTCGTAAATGTTTCCTCGGTGGTATCTGAATGAAAACAATCTGAATTTTTTTTACAATTTACGCGTTGCTTTCCGTAACAGGGAAAATAATGATATATCGTTTGGGGAAATGTAATGCTAAGTAACAACCCAACCCCTCTTATACACTAAAACAGCTCGAAAGCTGATTAGTGGAATTCACGTTAAGAGAGGAACAGCACCACCTTTCGTAAACAGTGTTTCAAGCAGACAATTGACAATTTATCATTTGAAGACATACAGAATTTTAAACGTTATCAATGACAGCAATGACCTGAGATATTGCAATGCCAGTAACAGCCAATCAATCAATCAGTCCCAGTAATCGTGTGATTTAATATATCACTTTGTTTAGTGATAACGATATCACTGCTACAGCACCCCTATCACACGCTAACAATTTTTTCACCCAATCATGGCTAGATTGAGGTGTTGCATAAATTTTGATAGGTTATCTCTCCTCTGCTAGTAGTATTCGTTATAGTCTCCAAATGAACAGCAACATATAGTTCTCCGGGCGCAGATGGTCGCTCTACGAGGGAAAGCGGGCTTTCAGTACGTGCTGTTGCACAGCGTCTTGACGTCTCCTCTACAACAGTAAATAAATGGAAAAGGAGGCACGCTTAGACTGGGAAATTGACCGACTTTGGATAGCATTTATTTATTTCATTTATTTACTAATTTTTAAAACTATAAACCTTATAACCCGTGAAATTATGAAACCTAAATTACAGTTGCCTTGGTCCTGTTGAACTCTAATAGTGATTCTTTCTCTTTACTTCCCAGAATACCAAATAGCATTCCCATATGTAAACAGGTTATAATTAATCTTGATTATCTAGGTATCTGCATGTTAATTACGTATTTCAGTTCGAAGACCTCCACCACGAATGACCACGCGTTAGGATAACGACGACTTTCGACGAACAGCAGAAGATCCTTTTACCAATACTATTGCTATTCGTGAACGTCTGGCATTAAATGTTTCGGCTATGACGGTGCGAAGACGTCTGCATGAGGCAGGAATACCTCATAGAATTCCTGCCAAGAAGGAATTTCTCGCCGAACGGCATCGTGCTGAGAGGCTTGTCTTTGTTCAACAGTTTGCGGCGGAGTATATGGAATTTTTGTATCGAGTCGTATGCAGTGACCAAGGCAAATAGAGTGCATTGGCCTTGGCAGTGACGAAAGGTCTTTTACAAGCAGAAGTCACGGCAGAATACATAACTGAAGACCGAGTAATATAAGGTGAGTTTCTATAATCATTAATAACAGTCGGGCTATAATAATTTTAAGCAAGGGTAATATTATAATCAAAAGATAATAGTTTTGTCAATAACCATGTATTTTCCGCTAATTGAATTATATTGCCACGAGAAGTGTGAAAATAAAAATTCTTCATTGAAAACCACCCTATGGCCAGCTTTCAGGCATTAAGCAAATACATTATTAATGTTATGAATAATCACGTAGGCAAACTTATAATATAGAGTTCAGACTGTTTACTGAATTAAAGAATATCATATCATAACGGACCGTTGCAGATCAAACAATGCTATTATAAGTATTAATCCTTGCAGATGAATAAACATTCTTAACTTATTGCAAGGGTTGTTACTTAGCATTTTATTTCCCCAAACGATATAGCATTATATTCCCTATTACGAAAAGCAAAGCGTAAATTGTTAAAAATTAGATTTTTTCCCTTCAGATACTACAGAAGAAACATTTACGAGGTGACCAGAAATGGGCATGTCACAGTAAACGTGTGGGGCTGGATCTTCTTACATTGTTTGGATGATATCACCAGGATTGAGTGGAGGTTCACTGGTGAAAAATACATTGAAATTCTTCCGGATTTCTAACTTCTTTCACTTCAACAGCGGAATTATTCCTCCCCACCTGCTCCTGTTATTTTTATTCACGACCGCTGCCCCATCCATACGGCCAGAATAGTCCAGGAATGGTTTCAAGGTCGAGAGGATCTGTAAGGATACAGACATGAACCTCACTGAGAATATTTAGGCTAATTTGGTAAAATGTTGGGAGCCTGAGAGGGAGAGGAGACCAGATCAACTTATGAACCTCTGGGAACACAATGGAAAGTCTTCCACAACCGACCACAGATCGTCAGAAACCATGTATCTTCTATGCCTAACAGATTGCAAGAGGTGATCTAGAAGGAAGGTGGCTGGACTTCTCACTAATATTAAAAATAAATGTAAAAATTGAGTGTGTATATTTGGATTACCCCATGGCTTCCGCTGAACTTCCATGTCGTATGATGTAAAAAAAAAAAAAATCAGACCTATGCATATCGTTTAGCTCCAGGTCAGATTATTATAATTTATATATTAGAAAGGTGAATTTGATATTTTAAAGAAGTTCAAAATCTAAAGGGAATTTCGCTATCCTTATTTTTTCTTTAAAAATTATCCAAAAAGAGAACCATAGGACAATATCATCAAACTACATTTCTCCAAATAGCCCTTTCCACAATGGACAGGTAAATGACTGAAGGGGCTGTTTAACAATATAGACGTCTGTCTCTTATCCTCACACGAATGATGATAAGAGCGAAAGGAATTTCTGTCCGTATGACATTAAAACATGTATCACAATTAATATAGAAAATATAAGCCAAGTAGATATGTTTATCCATATCATGTAATAATTATTGTAATGAACGGCGTGTAGGGAATAATCTCTACAGTATATTCAAGAGGGAATACAAACCCAACCATGAATACATGAAACCCCTGAATATCAGCAATTGTTTATCATTGGCAAACGAATCAAGTTTACCATATTGGAATGGTTAAAAGTTTGCACCAAGTTTGGGAGTCCTTCACTTTCCATTACATGTTGTGGAATTTTCTCTGTCCCTAGTAGTTTCATTTTGATTCCTCAGTAACGTCTAGTCTCTCTCTCTCTCTCTCTCTCTCTCTCTCTCTCTCTCTCTCTCTCTCTCTCTCTCTCTCTCTCCTTTTCAGTCTATATGTATTTACAAGAGGGAGTGAGTTTAACCCAATCCTTCTTCTTGTAAATGTTGTTGTATTCAGAAAATCTACAGTACTATAATAATATTAGGATAAACACTAAAAACACGCAGGCATTAAAGATAAACAAGAAAATATTTCAACTGGAGTTTTTCGTTAGCCATACACTCTATCCACGAGCATATCTAGTACTCCGTCCACTCATCGGGGTCGCAACAGGCCCACCTTACCCTTAGTCCCCCACCCATTTCAGTTGTAGCAAAAGCCAGGCTGAGGACATCGGTACAGCAAAAGCAAGAAGCTCGTCAGTTTTAATTACATTTTAAAATTCCAAAACCTGTAAGACGGCTTAACAACAAGAACTCAATATATTAGTTTAGTCAAGATTAGAGGGTGTTAATGACATATCAAAACTGCATACTTAGCGCAGTGGTATTTCTAGATGACATGTCACTTAAAATTAGCTAATATGAGAGAGAGAGAGAGAGAGAGAGATAGAGAGAGAGAGAGAGAGAGAGGAGCTAAGGTGTCGGACACTTTCAACAAGTTCACTGAGTTTTTGGGTATGTTCAATGATGTGCTGCTGCGCTTCTCTTTATAGCTTCGTATTATATTATTGGTAGGAAACGCATTGCAACCGATACTATAAATTGGCTTACGTGATAAGGTTAAAATATCTTATGATGTTCTTGATTCTCTCCAATACCAATGTAACTCTAAAATTTTGATCAATTTTAAGTATTGCGTAATGACTATGACCGATATATAATAACAGACACGGTGGTAAGATAACGCCTTAGACGAAAGTTTAAATGGAACTTAATAAACAAAAAACTTATATTAAAAGTGAGACAGTAATCTTAGTTAAAGCGATATAACCTGCTCAGATTTTTTTTTCTTTTACCGTGTGTGTGTGTGTGTGTTTCTCCAACCATACCTAATGACTCCTCCCGCTGAAAGAATTCCAGAGCTTATTGGTGGAACTCTGCTAAAGAGAGGAAGTAGTCCCCCCCCCACAATCCCCCCCCTCAGTAAACACTGTTACCATATAATTTTTCGAAGTCCCTCAAGAAGGTGTACCAGGGAAACCTGTGTCCAACTGTACAGTAGTTTCATGGTGAGTACAGATTAAAATATTTTGCTTTTCTTAGAGAAGTAGTAGTGATTGCAGTAGTATTATTTTTCTATAATTTTTGTGTTTTAATTATTATGATAATATTGGTGATGATTATTTTAATGGCTAAACATTATGATGATGGAATGTTATCATGGTCAACATCATAATTACTAATATTACCGTATTATCATCATTATTTGCTATTATCATTAATAATATTATTATCAATACTCCTATTATTATTATTATTATTATTATTATTATTATTATTATTATTATCAGTATAACATCCATGATTGTTATACCACGAAAGTATTTTTGTGATGAGTACACATTTTATTATCATGATTATTATTATCAATATTATTAACCAATATTACTGTATTGCCATTATTATTGATATTTTTATATATTTTTTTAAATATCATCATCATCATCATCATCATCATCATCATCATCATCATCATCATCATCATCATCATCATCATATTATTATTATTATTATTATTATTATTATTATTATTATTATTATTATATCTATTGCTGTTATAACACGAATATAATAACACTATTATCCTTTTACACATTTAATTATGGTTTAGTGCTGGTTATGAATAAAATATACACAAATGTGAGGGGGTTAGGCGTACATTTTGAATGCTAGCGCACATGCGCACCCCACAATTTTTTTTTTTTAATTTTCACAAAAAATTGATAAGGGGTAGGGCTTTCATATGAAACTTAGTTCAAATCAATATCTTTCTTAGAAGCAGAGTAATGAATGCTAGACTTTGAGGGCAATTTACTCATTTTTTAAAAAGAATTGCAGGTACATTAGGTTGGCCACAAGAGTTCTGGACTACTCTGATACAGAGTAAATTAATTGGTAGGGCGCAAAAAGTGTACGTTACCCTTATTGAGGATTTGTCTTCAGATTATGACAGTGTCAAATCTATCGTTTTGAAAGCGTATGAGTTGGTCCCCCAAAAGGGGAATGATCAAACCTTCGTAGAGTTTGCGCGAGGGAAAAAGCAGACTGCCGAGGATTGGTTTAAGTCCAAAGAAGTGGACGATTTTGATAAAATGAAGGAATTGGTGTTGGTAGAGGAATTCAAAAAGTGTGTGCCGGGCAAGTTAAAGGTTCATTTGGAGGAATTGAAACGCGACACTTTGCAAGAGGTGGCTATTGCCAGTGACGAGTACTACTTGTCTCATAAAAATGAGTTAGGTGGTATGTCTTCCAATATGAAGCCTGGTTGGTTTAGAAGTGGATGGAATAATAATAATAATAGGTCCAATACTGTTAATAATTATAATAGGCGTAATAATAGGGGTAACAAAACTAGTAATAATAATAAGTCTTTTTCATCCAACAGGTTTAACAAGTCTAATAATTATGAACCTGAGAAGGCAAAGTCATTAACGTGCTTCTTCTGCAACAAGAGGGGCACGTTAAAAGCATGTGTTATGCCTTTCGGAGATCCCTGCAAGGTAATGCTCGTCCTGTAATGGGGGTCGAGAAAAAGAGAGACAGAGACTATAATTCGCCAAAGACCTCTGATCAATGACTCTCGGACGTGGAAATTAAGCCTTTTTCTCGCTTTGTGTCTCTTAGCAGTGTCGCTGTGGTTGATGGGTCCTGTAGGAAACGGGTAGGAATTTTACGCAATACGGGAGCGGCACAGTCTTTGATCTTAAGAGAGGCTTTGCTGCGGGATTTTGTTGGTGAGCATACAGAATTTGTGCTCCTGTCAGGTTTTTCGGATACGGTTCATTCTTATCCAATTGAGAGGTTTATTTTGAATTGTCCTTCTTTTACGGGAAATGTTAATTTGGCCGTGGTGGAAAAGTTTCCCGTGAAGAATATTGATGTAGTCCTTGGAAATGATGTGGCTCTCAAAAATAAATCTTGTCCAATATTAATTAATCTCGAGAGCGAAATATCTGTAGTCACTCGCTCTCGGTCTGCAGAGTCAACCGTAGACGTAGATTTAAGTAGTTTAGACCGTAGTGGTAGTATAGTTTTAGGCAATATTGGTAATAGTAAAAATAAATTGAACTGGACTACGGAGGAGCTAGTTAAAACTCAGAAGAAGGAATTTTCAAATCTCCCTGTTGAGCCAGGTGAGCTCTCTGACTTAACGAGTCTTAAATTTAAAATTATTAATAATATTTTGTACATGGTAAGTAGACCTTTGGAGGCAACTAATATAAACTCTGAAGTAGTCAAGCAAATAATGGTTCCTTTTGATTACAGGAGAGGTTTAATGTCGTTAGGCGATGAGAATGACTTGGCAGGACATTTTGGTATTCACAAGACGTCGGGAAAATTGCTTGTTGGATATTTTTGGCCCAAGTTGAAGGCCGACGTCAAGAAATACGTGAACAGCTGTGACGTCTGTCAACGGGTTGGCAAGCCCAATCAACTCATTCCGAAAGCGCCGTTGTTTCCCATCCCAGTTGTCTCGGAATCCTTCAAAGAAATAATCATAGACGTTGTGGGACTCTTGCCTCGTACTCGTAGCGGTAACGAATATATTTTTACTATTTGAGATAGGATGTCTCGTTATCCCGAGGCCATACCGTTACGTAGTATTAAAAGTGTGAAAATTGTTGCTTCATTAATAGAATTCTTTACCAGGTTTGGCATGCCCAAAATAATTCAGTCAGATTGTGGATCCAATTTTATTAGTAATTATTTCAGGGATAAAATGGCTGAATTAAGCACGTAACCTCTTCTCCATATCATCCGGAGAGTCAGGGAGTCTTGGAAAGGTTTCATCAGACGTTGAAATCGATGTTGAAAAAGTATTGTCTAAGTCATGGTTCGGAGTGGGACAAGGCGTTGCCATATTTGTTATTTGCATTTCGTTCAACACCTACTGTAGTCAATCCTTAGGTTTTTCACCCTTTAATTTGATTTTTGGTCATTGTGTGCGTGGTCCTCTTGACGTCGTTAAGGAATCATGGGAGGGAGACGTCCCTCACATTAATTTGTTGTATTATGTAACGAATCTTGGGGACAAATTGACCAAGGCATGTTAGTTTGCTGCGGAAAATATGTTGAAACCATATAAGGAACGGGATAAGGTGGTGCCCATGGCCACTATAGGGACTATTGGAAAATCTGTTAATAATCGTGATAACTTTGTTTCTTTTTCAGAGGTTGAAGATAATGAAAATAATCGTGTTGATGAAGGTAACTGGCGCTCTGATAACAAAGGGTCATTAGCAAACTTCGGTGGTATGGTTTCACACTTGAGTAATGATAAGCAGAGATCCTTGAAGAGGTTGGTGAATAATTATAAATGTTTATTTTCTGATGTGCCAGGCCGAACGTCCGTTTTAGAACATGATGTGGACGTGGGTAATGCTGTTCCTGTGAAACAATCCCCTTATAGGTTAAATCGATTCAAAAGTGGTGTAGTATTACATGCTGAAGCATGACCTTATTGAGCCGAGTAAGAATCCTTGGTCATCTCCGGTAGTTTTGGTTTAGAAATCTGGCGGAGACTTTAGGTTAGGTTTTGATTACAGAAAGTTGAACGAGGTGACCAAGGCAGACTGTTATCCTTTGCCTCGTATAGAGAACTGTATTGACCGCTTGGGAAAGTCAAAACATATTAGCAAATTTGATTTATTAAAAGGTACTGGCAGGTTCTCTTTCCAAAACGTGCTAGAGCCTTATCGGCGTTTGTAACCCCACAAGGTTTGTTTCAGTGTAAAGTGATGCCGTTTGGGATGAAGAATGCTGCAGCCACTTTCCAAAGATTAATGAATAGTTTGGTGTACGGTTTAGAGGGTTGTGTGGTATACATAGACGATATTGTTATCTATAGTGATGATTGGGAGACTCATCTGGAGAGAATCGAGGTGTTGTTTGAAGTGTTGAAAAAAGCAGGTTTGGTAGTGAATTTGAAAAAGAGTGAGTTCGCTAAAGCGAAAGTCATGTATTTAGGCCACGAGGTTGGTGGTGGCAAGGTAATCCCCAAACAGGCCAATATTGAATCTATAAAGAAAATAGGTGTTCCTAAATGTCGTAGGGATGTCCGTAAGTTTCTTGGCTTAGTAGGTTATTATAGGCGTTTTGTCAAGAACTTTTCGGACATTGCTGAACCTCTAACCCGTCTCTTGAAGAAGGAAGTGAAGTGAAGTTTGTTTGGTCCTCTGACACTCAAAATGCTTTTGAGAAGTTGAAACAGGTACTTGTTAGTTTCCCTATTTTGAGAGCTCCGGATTTCAATGTTCCTTTTGCTCTTGCTACGGATGCCAGTGATCTGGGTGTTGGTGCAGTCCTTTTACAGGCTGACGAATAAGGTGTGTCTCATCCAGTTGCCTTCTTCTCTAAAAAGTTAACGTCTGCCCAGCGGAAATATTCAACCGTTGAGAAGGAGACACTCGCATTGATCCTAGCAATTAATCATTTTTCTGTTTATCTATCGTCAACAGGTATGCCTATAAAAATTATGACTGTTCATAACCCTCTATCTTTTGTCAGCAGATATAAAAATAAGAATCAGAGGCTAATGAAATTTAGGGGGAAATTTCATGATATTAAATCGTATATGCTTCCTTGTTTTTTCAAAATGTACTGTTTTCTGGAAGAATAACTTGTTTACTGCGTGTATCCTTCATGGTGTGGCTACCCTCAGGCGTTTCCTAGTTTCTGTAGAGTGAAATCGCCCTTATTGCTAATCTTGTAGTGTCAGTTAGGATATTAAGCCTTCTTTTGACTATGTTTTCCTTTGTAAAATCAGTTTGCCTCAGTAAAGGGTCTGAATAGGACCGAAAGTACTTGGCTATCTCGCTTTTTTATTTTTTCCTTCGTGGCAAAAACCTTCATTTATACATAGCATCACGTTTTATATACTTCGTGATCAATTTATTCATATATCTATATATATATATACGGGCATACATACATACATGCATACATATATATATATTGCTATACATATATATATATATATGACATTCTCTCTCTCTCTCTCTCTCTCTCTCTCTCTCTCTCTCTTCTATTTTGAAGATTCCACCTTCTTCCTAACACAACCAAGAGAGAACACTGTTCCTGGGAAGAAAGCTAACTTATTATGAACCACATTTAAGCAGGGAACGTTTTCACACCCGCCCCCCACCCCCATCCCTACACCAGTACGCTCAGTCTTATCTTAAATTCTACCTTTACCGATTCTTCTCTCCTGGATTTCGATGTCCTCGCCTTCCTTGGATCCCAGTCGGAGACAGTATGTTCGTTCGTTCGTTCGGCCTCCTCTCTGTGTGTGTCCAGAAGAGCGCCTTCACCTTGGAATTCTTGAGCATTTGAACTTGAAGATCTCTGGAGATGTTGTTATCCTCGACGGAGCCATAGCTCGGAAAGAATCTGGGGCCATTCTTGCAGAGGTGGTCATTCTTGGCTCCATCGAATCCTGCCCCAGAGATCTTCTCCGTTCAAATTGCTACAGAGGAAGAGTGAGAATAGGACTATTCTACTTACGAGAACAGAGGAGAAAGGCTTCTGCAATCCTCAGGAATCCCAAAAGGAAATCGCCCTTCAAGGCACGAAGGAAGGAAGACGAAGGACGAACGAACGAACGAACACACTGTCTCCGTCTGTCTCCAAGGAAGGAAGGAAGACTTCGAAATCCACAAGAGAAGAATCGAAGCTTCCGTCAGCTTCTCAAGCGTCTTTGACTCAGCCTCTCGACAACAGGGTCTGCCGTCAAGGGCTAAGAGAAAGTGGATGAAGATTGCATGAAGGTCTGCAAAGGACGTCACAAGGAGACGAGGACCAAAAGGAGGACTGGATACTGGAAGAGGATTGGATACTGGAACTACTACAGAGGAAGAGTGAGAATAGGACTACTTACGAGACCAGAGGAGAAAGGCTTCCCAAATCCTCAAGAATCCCAAAATGAACTCGCCCTTCAAGACACACGGGGAGGAGGACGAAGGACGAACGAACACACAGTCTCCGTCTGCCTCCAAGGAAGGAGAAAGACTTCAAAAGAATCTGAAGCCACTCTTGCAGAGCTGTGGCTTCGTCGAATACAGCCACAGAGATCTTCACTGCTCAAATTGCTAAAGAATCCCAATTTCCTCCGTCTGTCTCCAAGGAAGGAAGAAGACTTCGAAATCCACAAGAGAAGAATCGAAGCTTCCGTCAGCTTCTCAAACCAACCATCAGCACCAAGCGTCTTTGATTCAACCTCTCGACAGCAGAGCCTGCCGCCAAGGACTGAGGGAAAGAGGAGGAAAGAAGCAAGAAGGTCTGCAAAGGACGGCACAAGGAGACGAGGACCAAAAGGAGGACTGGACACAGGAAGAAGAATGGACACCTGAAGAAAAACTGGACCCACCGGAAAGAAGGACCTGACGCAGGAAGAAGAACCTGGACGGAACCCAGGAAGAGACTGGACGCAGGAAGAAGACTTGGACGCAAGAAGACTGGACGGCAGAAAGAAGAACTGGACGCAGGGAAGAAGACTGACGCAGGAAGAAGACTGGACGCAGGAAGAAGACCTGGTACGCAGGAAGAAGACTGGACGCAGAAGAAGACTGGAACGCAGGAAGAAGACTGGCCGCAGGAAGAAGACTGGACGGCAGGAAGAAGGACTGGACGCAGGAAGAGGAAACTGGACGCAGAAAAAGTCGGCAAGAAGACTGGACGCAGAAAGAAACGACTGGACGCACGAAGAAGACTGGACACACAGGAAGACTGGCCACAGGAAAAGAAGACTGGATGCAGGAAAAAAGACTGGACGCAGGAAAGAGACTGGACCACAGCAAGAGGCGAGAACCACAGGAAGAAGACTGGACAAGGAAAAAGACTGGACACCGAAAGAAGACTGGACGCAGAAAGAAGACTGGACGCAGAAAGAAGACTGGACCGCAGAAAGAAGACTGGACGCAGGAAGAAGACTGACACAAAGGAAGAACGCAGGCGGACCACGAAATGAGGATGAGAGAAACAAGAAAAACCAAAGTCAAACGGAAGGAGAGCAAGAACATTGATTAAAAAAATTAGATAAAAAAAACAGAGAGAGAGAGAGAGAGAGAGAGAGAGAGAGAGAGAGAGAGAGAGAGCCATCAGAATAAGTGCATAACGGACGTTCCTAAAAGTAGGCCCTGAGCGCCTAATTGTTCCGAAGGGGAAGTGGACTTTCATGTGGGGCGCTTGTGCGACTCACGAGTGGTTAAGGAGTCGTAGGGGAGGGAGGGAGGAGAGGAAGAGGAAGATGTTATTGAACAGCAACAACAGAAGGGAGCAGATGGGGGTCACCGTGGAGTCTATAAATGAAATAAATCAAATTCATCTGTTTACCAAAAAATGCAACATTTAAATTAGGCTATGATGCTATTCAGCTCTCAAGGCATTGATAAGATAAGAGTTAGAGGAGTTGGACAGCAAGGTAGAGGGTTTCAGAAAACGAATGAGGGATTCAGAAAACAAATGAGGAATTCAGGAAATAAAAGTTCCTAAACGTGGAACTGAGAGAATGTAATAATAAGAGAGGCTGGACAGCAAGATCTAATCATCAACGAAAGCCATAAAAAAAGTTATGTCTAAATTCTATACACTGCTGCTATAGATGAATATTTACACAAATATTTGATCTGCAAAACTACCTTTCTAAAAGCAGCTTCTTCATCTCTGAACATTTTACCCATTGATTTCTCCTGGTTACTAAGAATAAGCTTACTACATATTTTCAGTACAACCAACGTTGTATTGAAAATAATAATAATATTTTCCCAAATATTATTATTATTATTATTTGGGAAAAACTCTCTATCACAAGAGCTTGTACAATGTTCTAAGGGGTCAACAATAAAAGAAATGTTAAAGGTTCGTGTATAATTTATAAACACTTTATTAAACTTTCCCAACCCTTCTCTGGGTTCATCTCCAGTCCAAAAAAATGCATTTTTATGGATTGAAGATGAACCCAGAGAAGGGTTCGAAACGTATAAGTGTTTATAAATTATACACGAACCTTCAATATTTCTATTATTGTGGACCCCTTAGAACATTACTATTACTATTACTATTACTATTATTATTATTATTATCATAATCTTCCAAAAGAATATGGTGTTCATTTTAAAGACGTAACAGAAGGTAATAGGAAATACGGAAACAGATCAGTTTTTGGAAAAGAAAAATAAATGAACTCAAGCTTAAGCTTGACCAACTCAATCTCATGTTTCCGGACCCTCTCATCCTCCTCAAACTGCAATTTCAATAACTCAATCCTCTTACAAATTATATTGAATTGGCCTCCTACCCAGGGCCAATATCAGGAAGTGGAAGGTGCTACATGGTTGGGTACAGCCTCTTCAGCTAAAAAAGGATTAGTTGATATATTAACATTTGTAAGAGTCCTGGCCGGAGTAGGAAAATTGGCCGGACCTTGATACATAACGTTTACTGCAGGGGGATCAGCGAACAGGAACAAACCAGGATTTACGCTTACATCATCGACTATGGACCCCTCTTGGTCCGACTCAAGATCAGTGCCATTCTCAAAATCACCGGCTAGGCCTCTAGCTACCTCATTGCCCTCAGCCAAACCTAGGGACACTTTTTCCTTAACCAGTTTTAACAAATTGGCCCGAGTGTCAGAGGACTTATGAGGGATCTCCAACCACCGGGCACACCGTACCAAATACGCCCTTGTCAAAACTCCTAAATATTTTAAACAGTCAGCCGAACCCAAGAAATCTGACGGGTCAAAAGTAAAGTCCTCCATTTTAATGAAAATTATATCCTAAGGGGAAGGAAAGCAACTAGACCCAAAAATCAAATATCAACAATAAATACTGTCACATCCCTCCAGAGCTGAACTGCTTCCTCAAACGCCGAGTACACCTGCGTACGATCCTGTCACGGTCGCCACTTGTTACGACCTGTGTAGGCCGTAGTTCAGGTTCTTTAGATTTTAAGTTTTTTAAAGGAGTCGTAGGCAGTATATTATTTATGTAACTCGGTGAATTGAGGGAAGACAGAACAAAAACACTGGAAAAATCTAACAACATTTATTACACTTCACTTAAATAAATTCAACCTGGTATCAGGAGTAACCTAAAGCTACTAAGATGAACTCCAACAGACTACAAAATAACTTGGAGGACTAATATACCGAGTCCTCTAAATACCCAAGGTTGACCTATAGCTAATAATCTAAACCCTAACATAGAAAAACTAAATGTATCAAAAGTATGGCTCATATATTAAGCCGGGCCCATAAAAATCAACAAACCATTATCCTATTACTAAACAGATAGGCAGAAGGAAGACAGGAGAAATGAAAAGGCAGAAAACCTTAAAATTACCTGCCTACACACAAATGTTAAAGACTAAACCCAATAACAAAATAATAAAACATAACACGATGCTGCATACAAATGCGCCTATCCCATTAAACCACATGTATGAATACTTAAATACATTCTCATAAAAGAATTATGTTGAGGGTCATAATTTATAGATACATATATATATATCTCCACACTGCATTAATTATCCGTGAGATAACTTGTAACAGTACTTATCCATATATGGATTAGACGACAGAGAGGGGTTGAACGTTCATCAGCATCAGAGGGAGAATCATTAACACCAGGTAAACGGGCTGGACGTATCCATAACGATAATCAAAAGATCGTAACTTTACCTGGGTAATGACTCCCTACGTTCCTCCTAACGGACCCTCGGTCCACAGACGAGCAGCGTAGCAGATGTGATGACGCTCTTTGATCACGGCTATAGTACCTCCAACAGTGCCGGGACGGAACGACGGCACCGTCTTCCCGCGGGATCCTCAGGCGGGGAAAATGACGCAAAGCGCAAGTGACACATACACTTGCAGGACGTAACAAGCGAGGTGGCTATCGCAGGTGACAATACCCCTGCATACGTGGGCCGTGATCCAAAGAAGTGTACAATTTACCGCGGGTGGCTCAAAGACACCAGCGAAACAATCCTCCAAAGGCACAATTCCTTATGAGGAAAAAGAAAAGGCGTCCATCAACGGCTGCTAAATTAGGATCTACGTCTGAGATCAAGGTAGGGTCCGAACTCCTCGTCCCAGGCAGCAGCAGTCTCGTCCACGGTTCTCACCAAAACCCAAACACTCGAAGAGAAAAAAAAAAAATAAACAAAAGAGTTAATGGCCATTCACTAATTAACGAAGGCGGAGGGGCGAAGGTTATCGCAGCACTCTTATGAAAAGGGCAGTTAGCAATTACTCCTGCCGAAGGCCGAATTTATTTATAAACAATGAAATAACTTAATTTAACATGACAGGGCGTTACACACCAAAAGGGAACTAACATATAGTCCAGGGGATTAGGGGGGACAAGTTCCAACCCTGTTATGAGAGGATCAGAGGTAGATGGAGGAGGATTCGATGTCGCTGTTTGTTCTCGAGTCTGTCTAGTAGGTCTCTCTCTCTCTCTCTCTCTCTCTCTCTCTCTTTCTCTCTCTCTCTCTCTCTCCTCCAACAAGATATCGTCTGATTTTACATTTCAATGGTTTAATAAGATAAATAGAATGATAGAAACATGAATTCGATTCATAATTATTAAGGGGGAGGTAGAGGTAAAAGTCCAAATGAGGGATCGACCCAACCTGAATTTGGAGTGTGCTGTACTTTACATAAAAATCGCAGAGGTGTTTATTCGCCTCTTTTGAAGTTCCTTGTTGGACGAGTAGTTTACGTGCTCGCCTACCAATTCCATAGCCCGAGTTCGATTTCCCGCTCTGCCAACGTGGAATCAGAGGAATTTATTTCTAGTGATTAGAAATTCACTTCTCGATATAATAAAGTTCGGATCTCACAAGAAGTTGTAGAGACCGTTGCTAGGTAAGCAATTGGTTCCTAGCCAAGTAAAAATATCTAATTCTTCGGGCCAGCCCTAGGAGGGCTGTTAATCACCTCAGTGGTCTAGTTAAACTAAAATATACTTACTTTTAGCCTGTTTTGATACAGTTGCCAGATTCCTGATTATTGTTTGTTATATTCTTACTGTCACAAGGTTTTTTTTTTTTTTTTTTTTTTTTTTTTTTTAAATAACAGGGCAATTATGAATAATTTTGGGGTACGTTTACCACTGAAAACTTTAATTCGAGTTTTCGAAAGGAAATAAGTTGACTGTTCATCCCATGAGGAGATCTGAATCGGAATCTTACGACGCAAAAGACAAAGTTGCGGGCGCATGCACGATTATGTGTAATTAAAAACTAGATCCCTCAAAGATGTCAAACCTGGGTTCTCGAGAGATGTAGGCCTACAGACTGATCCATAGGAAGGCTTCATCTAAATCCCCCCTCCCCCCCGCCTCGGTCCTGGCATGCGTTCTCTCTCTCTCTCTCTCTCGTCTGACCATTTGTGTATTTTCATTTTCAAAAACGTCAAATTTTCTACAAAGAATAACGACCACCAATTTATCTCAGAAAATACTGAATTAGGAGCATAAATAAATGATTGAAACGATAGGTATGGGTTTGGCTAATCAATTTTCATCAATGAATACCATTAAATACTCGTAAATCAATTTACTGGAGAGGTCTCAATGATAAAAAGGGTTATACTGAACTGGAAGCCGTATCTGGTTACTTCTCCCACCACCTTGCATCTTCATTTCACTTCAAATATATATTTAAATAACCAACCATTGCATACAACCAATAGGAGACAATTACACAGTTATTATTATTACCATTATCACTGAGAAGATGAACCCTATCCACATGGAACAAGAAGCCCATCAAAGGGGCCATTGACTTGAAGTTGAAGCTTCCACAGAATATTCCGGTGTTCATTCAAAACAAGCAACAGAAGGTAACTGGAACTACCGAAAGAAGAGATCAGTTATTAGAAAAGAAAAAAAATAATCTAACAAATAAACAGTCTCGCACCCAAATCAGACAAGGTCAGGAACGAAGAAGGGAAAAGGGCGTAACATATCACCCCAATTCGTCTCTCTCTTTAATTCCTGATGGAAATTGATGGGGAGCGAATCCATCTCTATTCTAGACGATAATTTTTTTTTTTTATTACGGAATAGGAGTGAATTCGTTCGTAAGGTCTCAACGAGGTTCATTCTTTGAGGTTAATCTGATTTCTTATTTCCTTCATTTTCTGGTTTCCCTTTTGATGTCTGAATTATTATTATTATTATTATTATTATTATTATTATTATTATTATTATTATTATTATTATTATTATTATTCACAACAGCGTCTACCAAACACAGTTGCACATATCCAATAGTGACTATTGTTATACAATGCTACGATATCATTAATGACATCGTTATTGGTCTCATGTCTCATTTTTAACATGTCTTCTTACGAATATTTTTCCGACAAAATTATCAACAAAAATAAATATGAATCATTCATCATCATGAAGAATAACAGTTGCAAAAACAATTTTTTCCAAAGCCCATATTGAGGAATCAATCAACAGAAGAGAAGGTTTTATTATATACAGAATTTCAATGAAGAAAAACAATAAATAGAAGCAGATTTAATAACAGCCTAATCTCCCACTGAAGAAGAAATCCGATTCTATAAGAAGGGGAAAAAATGAAACCAGAAGTCGCTTTAGCAGAGATAATCTTTGTGGAGACCTTTCTCAAAACCTCCTCCTCCCGAGATTAAGGAGACATTTGAAAGTTGGAATGACGCTGCTCTCGCTCGGGCAGTGAAATGTGGCACATGATCTTTTCTCTGGTTCCTTCTGAACTTTCTTTTTATGGAACTTTCTCTTTGATGGATTGATTTTCCTGGATGCAATTCGGTGGTTATAACGTGACGAGGGGTTCGCTACTGTCGTCACAAAAACAGCGGGCTCAGCGTTGAGCGTGGGAGGATTCGGAGAGGAAACTCCAGGTTTGTTTTTCCATTAGAAATCATCTTCTGTACTTTGCTATAGCTATGTTCTTTAATAAAAAGAAAGTATTTATATATACATTAATAGACTAGAAGAGGCTACAATGAATGTTAAATTAAATTCACACTAGTAAACTGGAAAGAGACGAAGTTTAAGTAATATTTGTCTCAAACGCTTTGATAAGTGACACAGAATTCAATACGAGAGAGAGAGAGAGAGAGAGAGAGAGAGAGAGAGAGAGAGAGAGAGAATATCATCTATGCATCTTATCAACAAACCCCAACCAGAACATAAAGAAAAAAAACTTGGACAAAACCACAAAAAGAAGACAATGAAATAATATTCCACGCTTCGCCAGATTCATGCAACTCATGAATACTAAACAGGAACTCGGAATGAGCATAACATAAAACCCACGAACTTGGATATTAATTTTGAATTGTGGGAAACTAAATAAAAAATAAAAATAGAATGTATTATTTATGACTTGATCATCGAGTCTCACTCATGTCAGTTATGGCATGTCTGCTGGGAACCTAATTTGTCATCAATGGAAAAGTAAATCATTACATCAGGAAAATGTTTTGGGAAATAAATGGATTTCATTCTTAATCTGTCATCAGTGGAAAGTGAACCATTAAATATACGAAGAAATGTTGGGGAAATAACTAAATTTTAAGAGGTTGCAGCCTTACAATGTGACCTGTAAAATCTATTCAGCACCAGTGATCTGCAGTTAGGTAGGGAAGGCGACCTTAGTATACATCGTCGGCCTTCTTGATTTTCATCACCTTGGAGCTAAAAAACCTTTCTTTCTTCATATTCAGAAATTATTCAACTGTCTAAACACAAGTTTTAAGGCAGCAATGAAGTAGAAGCTGACAATTACGATAAACTAAAGTCTTACGTTTACTAACGTATACCAACGCCAACCATATACAAAAAATAACAAACTAAAACAAAATAAAACTGATTTTGATGCTGTCAAGCCAGGACTGGGTGGGTACTTTCGGCCATTCAGGGAGTTGGAGTGGTTGGACAGAGAGACGAAACGATCCAGAAAGTAAAGGAGATGCAATACTGGGGTCTAAAGGTGGAATTGGCAGAAAACTTGACAGCTGCACTTAAAAGCAACAGTTAGAGAGGATGAATGATTGATTTATGACTGCTAAAACTGACATAAACAACATCTAGGTTATCGAAGCCGCGTTAGAGAGGTTGGACAG
Organism: Macrobrachium nipponense; assembly: GCF_015104395.2. Taxonomy (NCBI): domain Eukaryota; kingdom Metazoa; phylum Arthropoda; class Malacostraca; order Decapoda; family Palaemonidae; genus Macrobrachium; species Macrobrachium nipponense. Next base: position 63,510,200 of record NC_061097.1, on the reverse strand, counting down.
CAAGAATGGTGGTGAAGTATAAGGCTAACCGTGGGTGCAGCTAGGTCCCGAAGGGAAGCTGCAAACGTCATTTAATAAAGTCTACAGTCCACCACGTGAAGTGCAATGAGGATGCTAGCTCATGCGGGGAAAATGATGTTGTAGATCACTGGTACCGAAATGAACGAAAATATGGGTCTAAATAACGGTTTCGCTTATAATTACCGACGGTGGATTGAGCTGATGTAAAAACATATACTACCACTCTGTCTCTTCCTGACAAACTACCGTATCAAATTACGAACTACCAGTTTGTCAAATGAGCTTTCCCTCCTTCACAAAGGAAGCCTTGACCAAAGTCAGCAAATATTTCCTAACGGGAGCTGAGGTGAGGCATTGCCACACCCGAATGCACCAACAGGCTCTTCAAGGGAATTCCAGCCACAATCCAGCTAATCTTGTCTTTCCATTCCAGGACCATCTTCCAGGCGACAGAGCGTGATGGAGCCTGGATCCAGCCCTGATTCCCGGCCAGGGCTAAAGACGTGGGTGAACAATTTGGTCACTAAAATTAAAATAAAAACTAGAGCCAGGTTACGTTAGTTTGGTTAGATTAGGTTTTATCTGTTCTGGAAGGTAACTTGCTGGGATATTTAATATAAATTAATTAACGTATTTGCAAATAGTTATTTTTTCAACATCGATTTCAATAACTAATGAAGAAATATGAGCAAAAACAGACAAAACAGACAATATCTGCATTAGCTTCACTAGACTCAAAGCCTAAATGAAATCATACTCGGCCTAAAAACTGAATGACAAACGTTCAATCCCCGATCAAGGAATGGAGTGAAAAATATGAATATAAGTACAATGCTCCATCTCTTAAAACCATCTCGAAAACGATACAAAATCGTGTGGGGAAAATCCGGAACAAGTCCTTTCAGAAGACCCGCTTATACCCGATAACAGAACATTGAGCAGCGAAGACAATCCAGTTATGATCGGACGACAATTAGTTCCAATAATGTTGCCATTGGCCTCCTGTCAGCAGTTTCATTCCGCGTCGTGGGGGAAGGGGGAGGAGGGGGGACGAAGGGGGGAGAGGAGGAGGAGGAGGAGGAGGAGGAGGAAAAAGAGAGAGAAATGGAAGTAAAGCTAAATTTAATACCAACTGGTAGGCGGTGACGCTAATCATAACCGACCGTTTGAAAGACGCTTTTTGTTATTCGGATGTATATTATATGTTTCTTCTTCTTGCAATTTAAAATTTGGCTTTATAGTGAATGTTTTTAAATGCATCATCATCAAACGTTCGTATATGTAGATATCTATCACCCAAAACAGGTCTTAAAACCACACAATCTCTAGGCCTATATTGTACACCCTTCAAAACCCCTAGACCGATCCAAGATGGCCGAAACTTTCCTTTGATTTCAGGGCAACGCGATCGGAGGCTAAATGAATACAACTGATTCCTAAGCTCCAACAAAGTCCCTTTCAGCCTAAGAGAGATTTCCGGGGCACATTCCAAGGATGCATTCCAGTTCCCATTCCAGGAAAAGTCGCTTCGTCAGAGCAGAAACTTCGCTGGTTTCGACTTCAATCTTCGGAGGGATAAACATTCCCTAATGCAGTGAATGCAAACTTTTTCCTGTCATTTCCCCCTGCACCCAGTTCCACCATCCAGATTTCCCCCTTCATGTGTATGAGGGAAAGAGTAGTTAAACCACACTGTGACTATTTACTCATTTATTTGTCAAATGTACAAATATACTGATAAACATATAGTTACAGAGTAAAGTGGATAGAGAGCGGTTAGTAAGAAATAGAAGGACATGAGAAAATCCATCCGAGATTTTTTGAGTTAGTAGGTAGTGTAATTATTTCCCCCCTGGTAGCTTCATATTTCCCCCAGTTTGGGAATCACTGCCCTGATGGTTCGTTAACACTAAAGGTCAAATAATTGCAATGATAAATACTGGCGTTTCTGGGATGAAAACTCGATTTTATACGCAATGCCAACAGTATTTAATTTGGAGTAAAACCGCAATAATATAATAATAATAATCAGAAGAAGAGGATCATCATCACCAACGACAACAACAACAAAAATAAACAAAAGTCAAAATGTCGGTTCCATCAGAACCAAAAAGTGTCACAGAAGGAAAGACGTTTGTAAACACAAAAAAGCAAAAAGTCTCCTCTGATTCAAGCACTTGGAAATATGAAGCGATCAAAAGAGACATAAGTGCAACCAACACTAAAGATCTGGGGAAACGCTCATTATTATTCAGAATGTCATAAACATAAACAATATTATATACTTGGAGAAACATTCATTACTGCTAAATCCCAGGCTATCTCAACAACAGAGCCATTTCAGTAAAAACAAATAAATAAATAACAAAATAATAATAAAAAAAAAAATTAACCTCCAGAATTCGAACCTGTCAACTTGATGTCTGAGACAGCGTTACAAGAATAAGTAAGGCAAGAATTGTTGCTCTTCAGGGGAACAGAACACTATATGGCCCACCTACATTAATGATTGCATTTCTGATGGTTAAGTTTGGAATGAAACTGCTGAATCGGAGCCGATATTTTGGGTCACGACAACAATTTCTGCCTTGCAAAAAAGCTTATTATTTAGTTATAACATTAATAACTAAAACTGGAGTCATTACGCTGAAAAATATAGAAGGTGACGACGTCGTAAGGCAAATGTGCAAAAACTATTCATGGAATATTTTTCAGGCAAAGAACATCCATTGAAATATTCATCGTTGTCTTGTATGACAGGGGTAAATATACTAAAAATATCATTAGGATATTCGTCTTGCTCTCGTAATAAATGAGAAAATATACAATAATAAGAGTATAATAACAATAAAGTGCAAGACAATCATTTGTAACTTAGGCTCACTATATTTAAACAATCTCTCTCTCTCTCTCTCTCTCTCTCTCTCAGTACACTGACACAGACCTTCAGGTTTTTTTTTTCTGTATGCTCTACCACACCATAAATACTCGCCACATTTGACCTTTAAAAACCTCCTGCCTAAAAATAGCGACACAAAACCTCAAAAATAGCTGTGATATTCCTCCCCAATACAAAATGGAGCATTCAGTATATGATGCCTTTGTGGCATTGGGACCAATGCACAACTGAATCCTCAGTCAACACCATCTTGAATTGACAATTCAAGATGGCGTTGCCTCAGTTCGTAACGGATGAGAACTTTTTAATCCGCGTGCAATGCTTCCTGCTAATGCACTGGAGACTCAACAACTAGCAGACACGCCTATACGTGGAATATTAGAGCTGCATCAGGTACTTTGAACTTTACAACACAAAATTTATTTCGTCATAACTAACAACACGCGTTCCCAAAGATATTTCAGATGGACTTTTGTTTTGTGTTTTCTGTCGCTGTAATTAACCCCAAGGCAAATTTGTTTCGGCCTGTCCATACGAAAGATAGATACTACATTCGCCCACGGAGAGGACAGCCAATCAGAAGCCGTCCCCTATGACATCACATGCGACGCCAGAAGCACGCCCAATAATGAATAGGGTACTACCAGACTCCTCAAGCCACCTATTATTATTATTATTATTATTATATTATTATTATTATTATTATTATTATTATTATTATTATGATTATTATGATTATTATTATTATTATTATTATTATTATTATTATTATTATTATTATTATTATTATTATTACTTCTAATGATCACAATTCTTAGGAAGCATTGAATTTCAAGTCAATGGCTCCTGTGTGGGATGGTTCCATATGAATGGGGTTGATTTTCTGAATAATAATGATAATGATAACGATAATGATAATGATTGCAGGTCCACAATAATATTGCATGTGAAGTATAAATTCTAATAATAGGAGCTTTCGAACCTTGTACTAGGTTCACCTTCAGTCAAGTGACTTGACTGAAGATGAACCTAGCACAAGGTTCGAAAACTCTTATTATTAAGACTTTATACTTCACATGCAATATTATTGTGGACCTGCAATCATTGAAATCATTTTCGACACTGAAATTGTGCCCATAATAATAATAATAATAATAATAAAACAACCATGTTCAAATAGAAGAGCCCAACAAAAACGGCCACTGACATGAAATTGAAGCTTATTAAAGAATATGGATGTGTTCTTTTGAAAGACGCAACAGAAAACAGCCAATAGAACATACAGAAACAAGAGATCAGTTATTCGAGAAGAAAAAACGAACTGGAAAATAAAGAAATAAATAAATAAATAAAAATGTAAGTAAATTACATAATACAAAGAATTGCGTTAGGGAAGTGATCTGTTGCATCATCGCTTGAACTTTGGAGGTGCCAATTGCACGGCATTCTCCTCCTCCTCCTCCTCCTCCTCCTCCTCCTGCCTCCTCCTCCCTCCTCCTCCTCTTCCTCCTCCTCCTCAGGGAGACAGTCATTCAGAATCCTCAAGTAGCATCAGTCTTGCAAAGAGACAAAACTAAATGTGAAAATATTCCACAAAGCTAACTTTGCTGATATTACGAGTCTCATCTAATGACGTATCTGTACTTTTCCATTAGGGTGTAAAGGAAAAATATATTTTGAAGCTTCTTTTAGGGGAAAAAACTGAAAGCAAAATAAAACAAAACACCGGAGGAGATTATGTAAATGGAAGTTTTGTGGAGATATTAGGACTGATTCATGTTTTGGATTGGATTGACAAGGCGTCACTCTCATCAGTTCTAAAGAGACTCGAGGGAATTTCAATCTGAATTGATTTTCGGAAGCAAAGACGACTGACTGCCTGAGAGAGAGAGAGAGAGAGAGAGAGAGAGAGAGAGAGAGAGAGAGAGAGAGAGAAAGAGAGAGAGAGTGAGAGAGAGGAGAGAGAAATTCACAATAACAAAATAAAAAATATAAACAAATAAAGGATACACGAGAGAATAACATTGAAAGAGAAGAAAAAACCACCTTCATTTGTTTTCCTCCTTCGTATCCGACCTGGTTCTGTTCTCGGAACAAAAGCTGACTAACGAGAATGAGAGTCAACTGATCTTATACTGAGGGAAAAATGGAGAATGAGAAAGTCTAAACGAGAGAGAGAAGAGCCTTTGGGGAAAATACCAGATGGAAGGTATTGTTTCTCAGTATTATTCAGTCACTGGACTAAAGTCTGGAAGGTACTGACTCTTTTTTGACAAGGCTAAGATATTTTAAATGAACAGTATAGTAAAAAAAATACTAAAATAAGATCCTCATTTATACATAAAAAAAATCCTAGGATTACGAAGTTGGGATTTTTTCTCACCCTCTGTCAGAGGAAGTTGAAACGGCCGAGATTCAAACCAAAATATATGTCTCAGCTAAAAATGTATTACGTGGCTGCTAAAAACATGCTAAGTTTTGTTAAAGACATGAAAAATTAAATGGAAAAACTAATCTAAAGAAAGAAACTGTTGGTCTAATTTGAGAATAATTTAAAAAAAAAAATTTTTGTGCAGTATTTTTTTCCCTTTTTTCTGCACGAGTATTTTTTTTGTGCACGGGCAATTTTTTTTTTTTTTTTTTTTTTTGTGCACGAGATTTTTTTTTGTTTTTTTGTGCACGGGTAATTAACATTTTTCATTTACAGACAATCCTGATTTGACTTTTAAGGGAACCTGATTTGAGTCTCATTTCAATCATCTTATGATTGCTCTACACTCAACAAAAATCTCCACAAGAAGCATATAGAGACACAGACAGTTTCTTTGAAAACTATTCATCTCAAATTCCAACAAAATAATAAAAAAAAAGCAAGAAATTCTTCTTCTCCATCACGAACGAACACAAGAAGAAGAAAAAGAAGAAGAAGAAGGCTAGCCAGTCCGATCACAGCCTTTGGGTCATTGGGCAATAAACGTAGCGCATCGAAGCCTTTGGAGGAAATCTTTTGATTTAATGCTCTCGTTACAACAGGAACTTCCACCGGGAAATAAGACATTTTGTTTATACAACTGAAGCAGTGTATGAGAAGCCTTACTATTTTTTAGTCGCTTCCCTCAGTCACTCAGAAATCTACATAAACGCCTATTCTTACATTCTTACCCACATATCCCATTGACTCGCACTCATTTCATGAACTCGTGCTAATCGGCAGTTGGGCGTGCGACTGACGCCCCTACACCCCGTGAGAGGCTACGTCTTAGCAACTTCCCCAAGAGGTTTGATGCGAGCGGAAATGTACTTTGTGGAGGCCCCAGAGTCGAAATAAAAGAAATGACACGTACATTTTGGAAATAACAGTAACAACGGTTTAGCATAATTATCTTTACCAATCTCGGAATATTTCTTCTCTCTCTCTCTCTCTCTCTCTCTCTCTCTCTCTCTCTCTCTCTCTCTCATTCGTTGGATTTCAAAATCTGAAGGAACCATCGTTAGGTTTTGAAAAGTCTAAAACATGTTCAAGTCTCAAAAAGTCAACGTGGTGCTCATGTATCATAAATTTTGAATGATGTTCAAGTGTTAAAAAGTCTAAAATAATTTCCAGTCTAAAAAAAGTGCAATTGACGTTCAAGTCTAAAAAAGTCTAAATTAGGTTCTAGTCTTCAAAGTCTAAATGATGTTCATGTATTTGCTAGAACATCTGTTTAAGGATGTATATTTTAGTGCACTCGACAGGGGACTGGAATTACTTAGAAAATCTGTATATCTGATGAACAAATTCTAATAAACATCAAAATTGCTTATTAAGAGACCACACTAAAATGCAGGGACGCTGCAAAACCCTTTTAGTTAAGCCTACATTGCGCTGACGGCAATGCCCCCTTACAAGGTTGCAAGTATCTATACTTAACCATTAACTGTCCAGACGGAATAAAAGGAAAACGTATATTCAGACAAATCTAACGCTGGTCGACTAAAACCTATCAATTAGCAAGAGAGCCTCATCCTTACAGACAATTAGTAGCCATTATTAATGAGACTCACACGATTGATTACTTGTTTAGACGTCGCCTCCACAGATCCTGTGTTTAATCTAATACAGCAATGGACACTGATGCCAATCAGATCCACGACAAACACGAATGAGTACTTTGTAAACGTTTGTAAACATTCGCCCGATGGAAAAATAGTGTTCCCATTATATCGTTCAATCTACATTACAATTATTTACTTTGTACAAGTATAGTTATATTTCAATGCAGGAACTGTAATTTTCAGATGATGGTGAAATTCTTATTAGTAATGTATATTATGCAGTCCTATTTTTACATTACAATTATTCACTAAAAACAAGCACAGTGTGCATTTACAATGCAGGAACTGTAATTACAGAAGTGCGTAATATATCATTATATTAAAGAGCAATTACAGGAAAATTAAATAAAGTAGCCCAAGAGAAAAGTACTGGTTCAGGAGCAAGAGCCCATGCTGACATAAAGCCAGCTTTATTATATCAAAAGTATTAAGAAATATACATTAAGAGTTTTCAGACATTGCACAAAAAATCTTTTATTTTGTAAATTACTTTTCCAAAGCAATGATTTGCACTTTGGATTAAAAAGATCTTATGGGTTTGTGCTTTTCACCTACAGAGAGAGAGAGAGAGAGAGAGAGAGAGAGAGAGAGAGAGAGAGAGTGGGGGGATCATATCAGAGCCGTGAGGTGAAACAAAAAACATAATAAAAAAAATTGAAAGAAAAATAATTCTTTAAAATGAAGAAGAAGAAGAAGAAGAAGAAGAAGAAGAAGAAGAAAAAGAAGAAGAAGAACCGCTGAGTCAATTTAATCGAATGAGTCCTTCTATTTTCGGTTCCTTTTGATCGGGATTTTTGGGGCAGCGGCACAGGACAGGAATTAGTCCTCCAATGAGGGAAAGAAAGAGTTGGTCAGTTTTATCTGCACAATTATTATTTTTCTTTTTTATTTGTAGGGACGCTGTACATTTCTCTCTCTCTCTCTCTCTAATGAGTTTATAATGGCCATTCGAACAACAAGACAAGCCATCCCTTCTCTTATTATCGTTTATCACAGAAGCATTCATAAAAGATTAGTTCCTTAAAAGAAATATGGGAGCCATTTTTCTCAATATGTTAAAAGAGTTTCATTACAAATTTATACAACGCTGCGACAAAAGCGCTAGTGATTTAGAGCAAGAAGGGCATAATCACAATGCATGCACACGTACATACATACATACATACATACATATGAGGGCCTCAGAACCACAGCGTTGTAAACGCCACCCCCACCAATATCGAGTTAAGCATACCTGTAGATTTGGCAACGTTTCCTCTGTCTATTTGTAGCATTTCTATGCTATTCAGGAGTTTCAAAAAGGTCGAAATTCCCTACTTGAGCAGTAGGAATTATCGATTTTGTCTACTTGAATGAACGTTGTGTCGCGCGGAGGTTACAGCCGCATAAGAGCTCAGTTAGAACCACAAGGAAGCACGTTGGCTGCTCAAGAGTGAGGTAATAATAGGGGTAACAAAACTAGTAATAATAATAAGTCTTTTTCATCCAACAGGTTTAACAAGTCTAATAATTATGAACCTGAGAAGGCAAAGTCATTAACGTGCTTCTTCTGCAACAAGAGGGGGCACGTTAAAAGCATGTGTTATGCCTTTCGGAGATCCCTGCAAGGTAATGCTCGTCCTGTAATGGGGGTCGAGAAAAAGAGAGACAGAGACTATAATTCGCCAAAGACCTCTGATCAATGACTCTCGGACGTGGAAATGAAGCCTTTTTCTCGTTTTGTGTCTCTTGGCAGTGTCGCTGTGGTTGATGGGTCTTGTAGGAAACGGGTAAGAATTTTACGCAATACGGGAGCGGCAAAGTCTTTGATCTTAAGAGAGGCTTTGCCGCGGGATTCTGTTGGTGAGCATACAGAATTTATGCTACTGTCAGGTTTTTCGGATACGGTTCATTCTAATCCAATTGAGAGGTTTATTTTGGATTGTCCTTCTTTTACGGGAAATGTTAATTAGTGGAAAAGTTTCCCGTGAAGAATATTGATGTAGTCCTTGGAAATGATGTGGCACTTAAAAATAAATTTTGTCCAATATTAATTAATCTCGAGAGCGAAATATCTGTAGTCACTCTCTCTCGGTCTGCAGAGTCAACCGTGGACGTAGATTTAAGTAGTTTAGACCGTAGTGGTAGTATAGTTTTAGGCAATATTGGTAATAGTAAAAATAAACTGAACTGGACTACGGAGGAGCTAATTAAAGCTCAGAAGAAGGAATTTTCAAATCTCCCTGTTGAGCCAGGTGAGCTCTCGGACTTAACGAGTCCTAAATTTAAAATTATTAATAATATTTTGTACATGGTAAGTAGACCTTTGGAGGCTACTAATGAAACTCTGAAGTAGTCAAGCAAATAATGGTTCCTTTTGATTACAGGAGAGGTTTAATGTCGTTAGGCGATGAGAATGACTTGGCAGGGCATTTTGGTATTCACAAGACGTCGGGAAAATTGCTTGCTGGATATTTTTGGCCCAAGTTGAAGGCCGACGTCAAGAAATACGTGAACAGTTGTGACGTCTGTCAACGGGTTGGCAAGCTCAATCAACTCATTCCGAAAGCGCCGTTGTTTCTCGTCCCAGTTGTCTCGGAATCCTTCAAAGAAATAATCATAGACGTTGTGGGACCCTTGCCTCGTACTCGTAGCGGTAACGAATATATAAAATTTTACTATTTTAGATAGGATGTCTCGTTATCCCGTTACGTAGTATTAAAAGTGCGAAAATTGTTGATTCATTAATAGAATTCTTTACCAGGTTTGGCATGCCCAAAATAATTCAGTCAGATTGTGGATCCAATTTTATTAGTAATCATTTCAAGGATAAAATGGCTGAATTAAGCACGTAACCTCTTCTCCATATCATCCGGAGAGTCAGGGAGCCTTGGAAAGGTTTCATCAGACGTTGAAATCGATGTTGAAAAAGTATTGTCTAAGTCATGGTTCGGAGTGGGACAAGGAGTTGCCATATTTGTTATTTGCATTTCGTTAAACACCTAGTCAATCCTTAGGTTTTTCACCCTTTCATTTGATTTTTGGTCATTGTGTGCGTGGTCCTCTTGACGTCGTTAAGGAATCATGGGAGGGAGACGTCCCTCACATTAATTTGTTGTATTATGTAACGAATCTTGGGGACAAATTGACCAAGGCATGGAAGTTTGCTGCGGAAAATATGTTGAAACCATATAAGGAACGGGATAAGGTGGTGCCCATGGCCACAATAGGGACTATTGGAAAATCTGTTAATAATAGTGATAACTTTGTTTCTTTTTCAGAGGTTGAAGATAATGAAAATAATCGTGTTGATGAAGGTAACTGGCGCTCTGATAACAAAGGGTCATTAGCAAACTTCGGTGGTATGGTTTCACACTTGAGTAATGATAAGCAGAGATCCTTGAAGAGGTTGGTGAATAATTATAAATGTTTATTTTCTGATGTGCCAGGCCGAACGTCCGTTTTAGAACATGATGTGGACGTGGGTAGCTAATGCTGTTCCTGTGAAACAAGCCCCTTGTAGGTTAAATCCCTTCAAAAGTGGTGTAGTAGCAAAGGAAGTTGATTACATGCTGAAGCATGACCTTATTGGGCCGAGTAAGAATCCTTGGTCATCTCCGGTAGTTTTGGTTAAGAAATCTGACGGAGACTTTAGGTTATGTTTTGATTACAGAAAGTTGAACGAGGTGACCAAGGCAGACTGTTATCCATTGCCTCGTATAGAGAACTGTATTGACCGCTTGGGAAAGTCAAAACATATTAGCAAATTTGATTTATTAAAAGGTTACTGGCAGGTTCCTCTTTCCAAACATGCTAGAGCCTTATCGGCGTTTGTAACCCCACAAGGTTTGTTTCAGTGCAAAGTGATGCCGTTTGGGATGAAGAATGCGCCAGCCACTTTCCAAAGATTAATGAATAGTTTGGTGTACGGTTTAGAAGGTTGTGTGGTATACATAGACGATATTGTTATCTATAGTGATGATTGGGAGACTCATCTGAAGAGAATCGAGGCGTTGTTTGAAGTGTTGAAAAAAGCAGGTTTGGTAGTGAATTTGAAAAAGAGTGGGTTCGCTAAAGCGAAAGTCATGTATTTAGGCCACGAGGTTGGTGGTGGCAAGGTAATCCCCAAACAGGCCAATATTGAATCTATAAAGAAAATAGGTGTTCCTAAATGTCGTAGGGATGTCCGTAAGTTTCTTGGCTTAGTAGGTTATTATAGGCGTTTTGTCAAGAACTTTTCGGACATTGCTGAACCTCTAACCCGTCTCTTGAAGAAGGAAGTGAAGTTTGTTTGCTCCTCTGATACTCAAAATGCTTTTGAGAAGTTGAAACAGGTGCTTGTTAGTTTCCCTATTTTGAGAGCTCCGGATTTCAATGTTTCTTTTGCTCTTGCTACGGATGCCAGTGATCTGGTTGTTGGTGCAGTCCTTTTACAGGCTGACGAATAAGGTGTGTCTCATCCAGTTGCCTTCTCTAAAAAGTTAACGTCTGCCCAGCGGAAATATTCAACCGTTGAGAAGGAGATACTCGCATTGATCCTAGCAATCAATAATTTTTCTGTTTATCTATCGTCAACAGGTATGCCTATAAAAATTATGACTGATCATAACCCTCTATCTTTTGTCAGCAGATATAAAAATAAGAATTAGAGGCTAATGAAATTTAGGGGGAAATTTCATGATATTAAATCGTATATGCTTCCTTGTTTTTTCCAAATGGACTGTTTTCTGGAAGAATAACTTGTTTACTGCGTGTATCCTTCAAGGTGTGGCTACCCTCAGGCGTTTCCTAGTTTCTGTAGAGTGAAATCGCCCTTACTGCTAATCTTGTAGTGTCAGTTAGGATATTAAGCCTTCTTTTGGCTATGTTTTCCTTTGTAAAATCAGTTTGCCTCAGTAAAGGGTCTGAATAGGACCGAAAGTACTTGGCTATCTCGCTTTTTCATTTTTTCCTTCGTGGCAAAAACCTTCATTTATGCATAGCATCACGTTTTATATACTTCGTGATCAAGTTATTCATATATCTATATATATATACGGGCATACATACATACATGCATACATATATATATATAATATATATAATATATATATATATATATATATATATATATATATATATATTATATATCTATATATATATTTATAGCTATACATATGCATATATATATGACATTCTCTCTCTCTCTCTCTCTCTCTCTCTCTCTCTCTCTCTCTTCTATTTTGAAGATTCCACCTTCTTCCTAACACAACCAAGAGAGAACACTGTTCCTGGGAAGAAAGCTAACTTATTATGAACCACATTTAAGCAGGGAACGTTTTCACACCCGCCCCCACCCCCACCCCTACACCAGTACGCTCAGTCTTATCTTAAAGTCTACCTTTACCGATTCTTCTCTTCTGGATTTCGATGTCCTCGCCTTCCTTGGATCCCAGTCAGAGACAGTATGTTCGTTCGTTCGTTCGTTCGTTCAGCCTCCTCTCTGTTTGCGTCCAGAAGAGCGCCTTCACCTTGGAATTCTTGAGCATTTGAACTTGAAGATCTCTGGAGATGTTGTTATCCTCGACGGAGCCACAGCTCGGAAAGAATCTGGGGCCATTCTTGCAGAGGTGGCCATTCTTGGCTCCGTCGAATCCTGCCCCAGAGATCTTCTCCGTTCAAATTGCTACAGAGGAAGAGTGAGAATAGGACTATTCTACTTACGAGAACAGAGGAGAAAGGCTTCTGCAATCCTCAGGAATCCCAAAAGGAAATCGCCCTTCAAGGCACGAAGGAAGGAAGACGAAGGACGAACGAACGAACGAACACACTGTCTCCGTCTGTCTCCAAGGAAGGAAGGAAGACTTCGAAATCCACAAGAGAAGAATCGAAGCTTCCGTCAGCTTCTCAAAGCAACCATCAGCATCAAGCGTCTTTGACTCAGCCTCTCGACAACAGGGTCTGCCGTCAAGGGCTAAGAGAAAGTGGATGAAGATTGCATGAAGGTCTGCAAAGGACGTCACAAGGAGACGAGGACCAAAAGGAGGGCTGGATACTGGAAGAGGATTGGATACTGGAACTACTACAGAGGAAGAGTGAGAATAGGACTACTTACGAGACCAGAGGAGAAAGGCTTCCCAAATCCTCAAGAATCCCAAAATGAACTCGCCCTTCAAGAAACACGGGGAGGAGGGCGAAGGACGAACGAACACACAGTCTCTGTCTGCCTCCAAGGAAGGAGAAAGACTTCGAAAGAATCTGAAGCCACTCTTGCAGAGCTGTGGTTTCATAGAATACAGCCACAGAGATCTTCACTGCTCAAATTGCTAAAGAATCCCAATTGCCTCCGTCTGTCTCCAAGGAAGGAAGGAAGACTTCGAAATCCACAAGAGAAGAATCGAAGCTTCCGTCAGCTTCTCAAACCAACCATCAGCACCAAGAGTCTTTGATTCAACCTCTCAAAGGACGGCACAAGGAGACGAGGACCAAAAAGAGGACTGGACACTGAAAGAAGACTGGACACAGGAAGAAGACTGGACACAGGAAGAAGACTGGACGCAGGAAGAAGACTTTACGCAGGAAGAAGACTGGACGCAGAAAGAAGACTGGACGCAGAAAGAAGACTGGACGCAGGAAGAAGACTGGACACAGAAAGAAGACTGGACCCAGAAAAGAAGACAGAAGACTGGAGGGCAGAAAGACTGACAAGACGCAGGAAGAAGACTGGACACAGAAAGAAAGACTGGATAGCAGGAAGAAGACTGGACACAGAAAGAAGCACTGGACACAAAAAAGAAGACTGGACGCAGAAGAAGACTGGACTCAGAAGAAGACTGGACGCAGAAAGAAGACTGGACGCAGAAAGAACGACTGGACGCAGGAAGAAAACTGGACACAGAAAGACTAGAAGACTGGACGCAGAAAAGAAGACTGGATCACAGAAAGAAGAAACTGGACGCAGGAAGAAGACTGCGCACAGAAAGAAGACTGGACACAGAAAGAGACTGGACACAGAAAGAAAGACTGGACGCAGAAAGAAGTACTGGACACGCAGAGCAAGACTGGACGCAGGAAGAAGACTGGACACGGAAAGAAGACTGGGACGCAGAGGGAAAAGACTGACACAGAGAAGAAACTGGACAGAAAGAAGACTGGCACAAAAAAAGAAGACTGGACGCAGGAAGAAGCTGGCTCAGGAAGAAGACTGGGACGCAGAAAGAAGACTGGAGCGAAGAGGACTGAAAATGCAAGAAAAAGCTGGACGCGAAAGAAAGATGGACCAGGAAAGAAGACTGGACGCAGGAAGAAGAGGACACAGAAAGAAGACTGACGGCAGGAGAGAACTGGACGCAGAAAGAAGACTGACGCAAGAAGACTGGCTGACACAGGAAAAGAAGGATGGACGCAGAAAAGGAAGACTGGACACAGGAAGAAGACTGACGCAAAGAAAGAAGACTGGACTACAGGAAGAAGACTGGACGCAGAAAGAAGACTGGACACAGAAAGAAGACTGGACACAGAAGAAAACTGGACACAGGAGAGAAAGACTGGACACAGGAAGAAGACTGACGCAGGAAGAAGACTGGACGCAGAAAGAAGACTGGACACAGGAAGAGGACTGGACGCAGAAGAACGACTGGACGCAGAAGAGACTGGACACAGGAGAAGACTGGACGCGAAGAGGACTGGTACGCAGAAAGAATGGACTGAAGACGCAGAAAGATGACTGGACGCAGGAAGAAGACTGATACAGAAAGAAGACTGGACACAGAAAGAAGACTGGACGTAGGAAGAAGACTGGACACAGAAAGAAGACTGGACGCAGAAAGATGACTGGACGCAGGAAGAAGACTGGATACAGAAAGAAGACTGGACACAGAAAGAAGACTGGACGCAGAAGAAGACTGGACGCAGGAAGAAGATTGGACACAAGGAGGAAGACCGACAGGCGGAAAATAAAGAATGAAAGGATGGAAGAAAAGGTAAACAAAGAGAAAAACACCAGTGTGAGTCAAAAACGGAAAAGGAGAGAAACAGAAAAACCACAGTTGAAGTCAAACGGGGCAGGAGAGCAAGGAACATTGATTAAAAAAATCAGATAAAAAAACAGAGAGCAGAGAAGAGAGAGAGAGACAGAGAGAGAGAGAGACAAGAGAGAGAAGAGAGAGAGAGAGCCAGTCAGAATAAGTGCATAACGGACGTTCCTAAGAGTAGCCCTGAGAGCCTAAATGTTCCGAAGGGGAAGTGGACTTTCAATTGTTGGGCCCTTGAGCGACTCACGAGGTGGTTAAGGAGTCGTAGGGGAGGAGGGAGGAGAGGAAGAGGAAGATGTTATTGAACAGCAACAACAAGGGAGCAGATGGGGGTCACCGTGGAGTCTATAAATGAAATAAATCAAATTCATCTGTTTACCAAAAAATGCAACATTGAAATTAGGCTATGATGCTATTCAGCTCTCAAAGCATTGATAAGATAAGAGTTAGAGGAGTTGGACAGCAAGGTAGAGGGTTTCAGAAAACGAATGAGGGATTCAGAAAACAAATGAGGAATTCAGGAAATAAAAGTTCCTAAACGTGGAACTGAGAGAATGTAATAATAAGAGAGGCTGGACAGCAAGATCTAATCATCAACGAAAGCCATAATAAAAGTTATGTCTATATTCTATACACTGCTGCTATAGATGAATATTTACACAAATATTTGATCTGCAAAACTACCTTTCTAAAAGCAGCTTCTTCATCTCTGAACATTTTACCCATTGATTTCTCCTGGTTACTAAGAATAAGCTTACTACATATTTTCAGTACAACCAACGTTGTATTGAAAATAATAATAATATTTTCCCAAATATTATTATTATTTGGGAAAAACTCTCTATCACAAGAGCTTGTACAATGTTCTAAGGGGTCAACAATAATAGAAATGTTAAAGGTTCGTGTATAATTTATAAACACTTTATTAAACTTTTCCAACCCTTCTCTGGGTTCATCTCCAGTCCAAAAAAATGCATTTTTATGGATTGAAGATGAACCCAGAGAAGGGTTCGAAACGTATAAGTGTTTATAAATTAT